>NW_028301602.1:54472692-54625576 GCF_987345545.1 Pholcus phalangioides | reverse complement strand
AATCATGTTGCTCCCAATCTCGATGTTCAGCAGCCCATCTTCTTCGGGCCGCACGGTGGCGTGGGGTCAACGGAATGCAGACCATTGGCCTACGTGCATAGAGCCCTCCCTCATGAAGCCGACTACGTACTGTTTGGCTGGACACCCTTCGTCCTGTTGCCAAGAGCAACCGTCTTTGCAGCTGCGTAGCATTCTATGTTTTGTTTCGACGGGCTGTTTCTTGGTATCGATTCCACAGCCTTGCAACAACATTTCTGGCGACTCCAACAGTGTCTGCGACACTACGTTGTATTTGCCCGGATTCCAGTCTGCCTATAACACGCCATGCCATGGATTCCGGTAAATCACGTTGTTGAGACATCAAGTCACCTTGTCTCAAAAAAAAATACTGTGCAATCGAATTTCACAGTTACAGCAGTAAAACAGACGTTTCTGCAACATCCCGATTTCTGCCCTTATCTCCTTTTTCTGGTTTTTGACGTCATGAACTTTGATTTGCATATGAAGTTTTCTTCTTCCGTTTTCTGCTAGGCTTTAAATTATGGATGATTCATTTTATGTTACTTATCGGTATACATCTTTGCGTAATTTTGTTAAAACCATGTGCTCCCCTAATTGGTTTGAGCAGTGTAGTAGGAAAAGTAGAACAAAACCTAGAAAATATGACATTTTACAAAAAAATATAAAAAGTAAGACATGTGAGAGCCATGTATTATGCATAATATAACCAGATTTATCACATTTACCGTAACATACATATAGGTAGCCATAACCTTATGTTGTTAGAGTTATACTTGTTTTGTTTTACACTGGTGCTGCACCTGTCTTCTATATTATATACTAGGGATGTTTATTCTGAAGAGCAATCTTTCGAAAGCCTCAAAAACACACTAGTCATTTTTCACAGAAAAAATTGAGACATAAAGCCTTCTCTTGCCATACTGGTCAGAGATGATCATTCATCCTGCTCTGAAAAATTGCCCATGACAAGATTCACTATGAATACCACAACATGTGAAATCACCAGCCACACTGCTGCATTTTTGCAATTCTGAAGAGAACCGTAAACTATGGATGACACTAGACACAACATATGAGCGATCATTGCTAATGATTATTACGTACCTGAGAGAGAGAGAGAGAGATCACCCCTTACCTCAAAAACATTCCGTCCATTATGGACAAATTTCAAGATTCAATCAGTGAAAAACAACACTGGAGTAAGGGATTTGCAGATCAAAATCAAAGGAAGGACCTGTTTACAATATTAGTGATCGAGTATAGGTCAACCAACACCTGTTAAGCAATGTTGAAAAGTGCAAAACGGAGAAGTTTATGCCTCGAAGAGACGGGTCATATATCGTCATATCCCAGAGATCGGCATGCACATTTCAGATGGTGAATCCACCTCAACCTCAAGTACCGCTTGGAGTTTATCATACAACAGAACTTCGACCTTGCAGGAACACAGATGATGCCTATGCATTGGAGAGGACATCCTCCGAAAAAGTCGCTGATTGATCTACCCACAAGTCGTGCTCGTGAAGAATGAATGAAATTTTTTTTTTTTAATAAGTGTGAATTTTTTCTATAATTTTATTCTTTTCTATTATTGCAATGTGTTCGTCAGATATCTGAATATTGTTTATGCAACGTATTATGCACTAAATTGTTCCTCGTTTCAGACCAAGATGGTATCAAAATCAGAGGGGGAGTCTGCGACGGTCAAGACCGACTGCCTCCGTGAATGTAGGTAGCGATGCCTGAGATCCGTTCTCATGGTAAATAGTGTTCAAGAGTCATTCAAATGAAGAGGTAGTTACGATGTTGTCCACTCTTACTGTGTGGTTTTGTAGGCAGGATTTTCCCAATGATGTAAATTTCTATTCCCTTCTTGTAAATAAATTTAATATACTCAACTGTACGAGCCTAGATTTTTTTTTTTTAACAGAGGAATTAGGGAAAAAACAGCCCAAAATGCGGAAAAACCATTTTACCTGCATTTAATGATTTTTTCCAAATTTACCCAGTTTTTCAAATATATCAGTGAATATTGCACTTGGAAACATGGAATTTTTTTTGTCATCAGGAGAGACATGTCACATCATGGATGATTCATTGGGTCCTTCATTTGACAGTTACATGTTGAACTATTCTATGCCTGCTAAGGTTTCGAGGACTAGATTTCACAGCTTCCTTCATCACGGCAAATTTTGGTTGATGCACATCTTTTCCTTTGGTCCTAACAGTGTCTACTGCAAGATATGCAGTAAACTTGAGGCATAGTTAGTTTATTTCAGTGTGGTCTTCAGCATTTTTTCAGATGGCTCATAAATACACTGCCCCCCCAAAAGTTAAGAAATACAATGGTATCCCCGTATAATGATACTCAATATAACAATAAATCCCACTACAACACCTCTTCATACAAGGATATCCTTTAGTTTGGTAGACTTCTTTATAACAATATTTTTGAAGAGATTTTGAAACTTCTACAACAATATCATTTTTTAAGTACTTCACTTAAAATCATCTTCAATTCAATTTGAACTTGGTCACTTGTTTTTGTTCTTCAGAGGGCATTTTCAGAAGGCATTATTTTGCACCAAATAATTACAGTAAGTGCTGATAAAGTTGTTGGTACACTACCTTGTGTGTAAGGCACTGTACACTATGACAAATTAATTTATAGGATCAATGCATTTACATGAATTTTATTAATAGACTAATCAAACACAATTTTTCAGAATAAATACATGACAGTTTGTTTTCTGTTGATACAATAACAACCATTTAAAAAAGGATGTCAACAAAAGCATAAATTTGGTAGCAACATTTGATAATAATGTTGCCTCTCAATATAAAGATAATTTTTCAACAATAATATTTTTTCTTGGTCTGCAGAGTATCATTATGTTGAGGTTTCACTATAAACAGATAATTTGATACAAAATGGCACACAAATGTCGGTTGAACATTCAGGGTGGGCGGAAAGTCCTAGCCACATTTTAAAAATTTAAAGCCAATCAACTAATGGACATAAAAATACTTTTCATGGCCTAGAGTGTTCTTTGATAAATTTAAAAAGTTCAAATTTAAAACAGTGCATCATTGATGTTTATGATAATTTGCATTACAATAAAACTATCACATTTCGATATGAGCACCCTTTTTAGCTCGGATTGCATCTAAATGGAAGAAGAGGATGTTAGTAATTTTGATAACTATTAAAATAACTAACAATGAAACATTAATTTCAATAACTTCGCTTAAAGTTTTCATTTCAAAAAGTAATTGAGTTCACCTTTAATCATCACAACCTTATTATGAAAATTTCACTAAATAAGCTATACATTGTTAACTGAAACATAAAAGACAAAAAAAAAAGTCCATTTTGACAAATAGAGCTTTATGCATCTTTAATTTACTCCATGAAGTTTACTGAAAAAAATCTGTTATTACATTAAGAAAAATGATTAGTTTTTTTTGCGAAGGAAAAACCAAGTTGTAAAGCACCTGAGATTTTGCAGCCAATGACTCCAGATTGATTCGGACGTGATTGAGACCCTCTTTCACTTCTTGAAACACTGTATTCGCCTCAAAAGCCAAACCACCAGTTTTGGGTTGATCACCTTGTTTCGCTATGATTGTTCCAGTGCGTGCATGAATATCAGTAACGAAAGACCTTTAACACAGAAGTTTTTAGATCAGTAAATTTCACTGAATGTGATACACATACACAAATACATTTTGAAAAACACCTTTTTTCTTAAAAAAAAAAAAAAGATGATAGAAATCTTTACTGAGCAGTTTATTATGGTTTTTGAATCAAATCAAATACTTTATGGTAACTTCTACTATTATAAAACTCCAGAATTTTTCCCTTTCATGATCAAAGTTTTTCTCTTATTTGCATATTCAGGGGTGGGAAGTGACTAAGTCCACTTTGGAGCAGCAAGATTCAGGATTTGGAGCAGCAAAATTCAGGATTCGGAGCAGTTTTGGAGCAGCAAATTCAGGATTTGGAGCAGCAAAATATGGGATTCGGAGCAGTTTTGGAGCAGCAAATTCAGGATTTGGAGCAGCAAAATATGGGATTCGGAGCAGATATTTATAAATTAGAACAGTGAAATTAACAAGAATATTTTCGTTAACCCTCAACCCTTTTCAAAATAAAACTGCACTGTCTTTTGATATCAAACATTTTTTCGTCAGCTTGATTTTTGTTTTTGGTGTTTTAGGCTTTTGAAACCTTGTTTGAAAGAGCGGCTGTCATAAAATTTTTTGCACCTGTCTATTTAAGATGATTTTTGCTTACTGAGGACACTATTTGCTGCCTTGAACAGCAGCACTTCAAATGAGCTAAAACATTTTTATAAGTTTTCAATTTTTTTATACTTGGAAAGATTTTGTTGCAAAATGGAATTGAATTTCGGAAGAATCAACACGATGTTTGGCGATTCAGCACTCATTATCTGGCGAGATTGGCTATCCGACACTCGTTGTTTGGCGAAATTGGCGACCTGACACTCGTTATTTGGCGATATTGACGATTTAACGCTCGTTATTCGCCAAAGTTTCTAAACTAACATTCGTAATTCGGCGGACATGCGCTTTTTACTCCCGGAATGAAATTTTTTTTCACGAAACATCGGGATTTAACACAATGACGATCGACTACAGTAATTTCTGCTGCTTCCAGTGGCGATTTTTTTTTTTTAAACGGAAACACTCGCATTTGCACTTTGACGCTGAAAGACATTGCAAATTATCTTCAGTTCGACGATCACGGACAATATCGGGGTTTCACGTAGGAAAGCCCGATGAGGGGCCGATAATTTAAGGCAATAGTTTAGGCATAGTGGAATAAAACAATCTCTTCTCGGAAAGAATCGTTTCGTAGCAAGCAGGAGCAAAAAAATTTTTTCGTCCTTTCCGAAATTCCGGGCATACTGAAGCAAAATTCGCTATTTGGCGCAGAAAAATAAGAAAATACGCTATTGGAGCAGGATGGCGCAAGATATTAGTTTTGGCGCAGTGCGGCGCAATTGGCGCAGAGTTCCCACCCCTGCATATTGTTTGTCAGGGTGCATTTGCCCTAAAGCAATTCTGAATGAAATCTTGATTTTCAGTATTGCTTGATACTGCTAATAATCTCAGAAGTACAAGGTGCAACTCGTATTTTTGGGAGAATAGCAGAGCCCCCACCAAGTCAAGTAACAAACACAGCTGTAACACCTTTTCTGGAAAAGTACACTAGGAATTTTTTTTCCCTCAGGGAATACATTTGCCATGCATGACAAAACAGTGAGACACCCATGATTCATGCTTTGAGAAAATTCATAGATGACTAAGTGGTTGAGGGGATATTTATGAAATTTTTTAAACAGATTCATTCATAAATTGGCATCTACCTTTCAAAGTGGCAAGTTTGTATGCATTTTGGCTGAAGTTGGTTTTCTGCGGTTTTTGAAAAAAACATAATGTTAACATAGATGTAAGATAACATAGATAAACATAATGTAACATACGCTCTTGCGAAAGCAAGAGCATGCTTCTATGAAGAAATAATATGTAAAGAAAGATATCGTATCAAATTCCTTGTCTTATGGGGAAGGCGACCCCAGACTTTCGTTCGTATCGATGGTTTCATGATCTCATCAACAATAGCCATGTTGCCATCGTGGAGTATGATCAACTTCCTTAACCTGCCTCAACTGTTGTTACCCAAAATATAATGTTCAAAATAGTCTTTGCCACGTGCCAATATGCAGAACAGAATGACTGATGTCATCACTTTCTTCATGCGCCAGAGATCACCCGTGCATCAATTGGGCCAAGATAAAACCTGTTTACATCCACTATAAACAGTCCTGAAAGAAGCTGTACGATTGCATTCTTCATCACATACTCTCACCACATTGAGCTTCGTCCGTTCAATGAGTAGAAGCCCATCTGCTGACCTACTATCTATTTGTCGTTATTATTGTTTGTTACTAATCATGTGAATATAATTTCTTTGTGCAGAGGCACAAATTAGCTACTCCGGCTGGTCCGGGTAGTGGTTTTAGTAAATATGTTTCCTTGATCGATTCATCAATAATCTTGTGTATTCTAGTCAAGATGAAATAGTTCCAGCTGATTACCAGATGGTCTATGAAATGATCTAGTACATCAGTGCTGTAATTATGTTGCGGAAGTCGATCAACTGTAGTTCCCTTCAGGGCTGATATCGTGTACTGATGGTCATCTACAAGTGAGATCACTGGAAATTATCTAGTGTGTTTCATCATACCATTCTACTAGTTTTATGATTTCTCTAAGTGTTCTACATCTTCTAACGTGTTGATGAATTAATCATTCCTTAATTGACTGAGATCACTCTTTTATCACAAGATCATAATTAACACACTCTAATAGGAAATCTGTATTAATTTAACTTGTTTATTAAATTCTCAATGCAAATTGATATTGTAACTTAGAGTAAAATAAATGTTTTGATTTGAAACTTGCCATTGATTTTCGTTGGTATTGCCTGTAAACTTATTAAGGAGATCTGAGAATCATGGGACTGTAGCTTGATAACGCTAAAAATTATGGGCTCAACCGAATCTTAAGTGTTGTTTACAGACAATATTTAGAGGGTGTTAAGTTGACTCATTTATATATATTTTTGAAAAATTTTAAAACATGGATGAAAATTTGGAAAGTACTCCAAACTCAGTCATAATGTATTGATTCAAACAGACCCAGCATGTGTGAGTGATAATGTCTCTTTCACAAATCCTTTTTGTGAGGCACAACCGGTTTTTCCCAAAGTGGTCTACTCAAATCCCAACAATATGCTGTATCAACGTTTTGGAGTGGGAACTTAAGTCTTCTCGGGACAAAATGAAGATATAGCTTCCAATTTATATAAAATCTAAAAATAAAACTCACTTCAAGTCTCTAGATGCTTGAACGAGCTCCCTCTGGCCACCTAACAATGCTTCTACTTCATGTCTCCTGATGCTCTCATAGTTTTGAGGAGGTGGTGGGACACCTTGACTCGGATGGCCACCAGGGTGAGGGACAGGAACGGCTGCAATTCATATGGAAAAAACTTTATTTTAGGAAATTTCCCTGACAACTATGACATTATCAAACTGTCAATAGAAATTTATAAACAAGTCAACCACAAAATAAATAATAATACACATTGAAAATATTGTATGAACTTTAATAGTTTTAAAAAAACAAAACCTTCGTGCCTTAGAGGATGGTAGTAAATTGTGTATGTAGCAATGAGCCAGGGCTCTCTCTCTGTGTAGGGTTATAATTCGAGGACTTTTTTCCCTGATCTTTACTAGTCTGACAAAATCTAATTTTCAGCAAAGAAAACCATCACTATGGTGGTTGAGTGGTCATAGTGACAGACTCGCATCGCGAGGTCCCAGGTTCGAACCCCACCGTCACCACAGTGGTGGTGGGCTGAAGTTGGTTTCCTTTGGTTCCCAACTTTAAGGCGTGAACCTTGTTGCCACCTCGTTGGGCATTTTGCCTGTTGTGGCATTGTATTTGTATTTGAATGCAAGCTGATCTCCCCTTAGTCTCGCCACAGAGAGCAATAGACCTACAAACAGTACAAATGTAATTCAATAATAACACATCACTCACTTCACTTCTGAAATATAGAAGATGATATCACTGAAAAACCAAACAACACTACATATGCACTCAGACAGTTATACTTCCAGCAAAACTCACTAGGCAGTTAATCACCCATAGATGGTGATAGACCTGGGTTGTGCACGGGTTGAAAGAAAGAAAGAAAGAAAGAAAGAAAATCGTTGGACATCAGCAGGAAAAACATCAACGTGAGTGATTGGGTAAAAAAAACTCACTTTTAGAAGCAAAAGCATATAATAGTATTCCTGAAGTAAAATCATACTAAAAACAATAAAATATAATTCTCCACATGTACATAACTTGGTAAATGAAGCCTTGTCAATATACTCCAATATTATTCATAAAATAGAGGAGAAATGGTGATAGGGCATTATAATTATATATACCACTCCACTTAATCTATGAATATTTCTTACATTGTAATGAATTCAAACTTTGGCAATTTGATTATTTCTTAGCTTCACATAATGTGTTATTTTTTCGTTTTAAAATCGTACTAAAAAATTTCTTTAAAGAAAAAATGCCATACACCCTCGCTTCTGCGTACGCGCTTTTCCCGTATATACGTGACAACCAGCAACTCTCAGCTGCCCCCGCCCAATGTCTTCATGTCGGCCGTTAATAGCTGAAATTATTGTGTACGATATTATCGGTACGCTGAGTTTGTATTGTGGACGGCAGTGCCTCGCATTGTAACATAGCCTTGTTGACGCTCGCCTGACCTTTGCTCCTGATGTAATGGTAGTGCATGTGTTATGTTTTATTATTGAGTTTGTGTTGTGTCTATCATATACTGTATGTTTATAATTATTTCCTGTTGACTAAAACTTGTTACTTACGGACATTTTCGGTGCCGACGTGTTATGAACTGTTTTAGGAAGAAAGGGAAACTAGTTTCTGAACTTGCCGCTTGGAACGCCGATGTCGATAGGGGCGCATGTGCGTTACTCCTCATTTGCATGCTTAGTGATTTGGGAGCTATATATAATCACGTCCGTGCTTCAAATCGGCCTTCAGTCTCATATAGCACTAGAATCACTAATCATCTGAACAACTCGGCTGGTCCGATGTTCCCGTCAGTTGCTCTCCAAGAATGCCGTTCAGGAATGTCTGCTGGTGTCCGTTCTCGATCTTAATGCCTTCGTAGATCTTGCCGACTGCGATCTGGCATTGGCTGGCATGGTCAATAGCAGTGATCTGATAGTTTCCTCGTATGACGCTGCAATCTGATGCTACCCTTTCGTCACGACGTCCACCATCGGACTCCACCGCTTGAACGCCGAAATCCACGTGTAGCATGCCGATGTCTGCGATCTAACGACGCCTCTTCGTCAACGCCCTGGGTTCGTCGAGATATCCGTTAACTGGACTCCATCACTTGATCGCTGAATACCTTGTGTGGTTCTACCGGTGTTTGGGATATAATATCGCCTCATCTACGCCCTGGGTTCGTCACGATATCCGTCATCTGACTTCTACTGCTTGATTGGTGAAGACCAAGTGTGGTTCTGTCGACGTTCGTGATCCGATTCTGCCGCCTCGTCGACGCCTTGGGTTCGTCGCCGAACTCTTTGTGATTCTACTGACATCTGTGGTCGAGCATAGTTCCTTGAAGACCATAGCTGAGTGTCACTTCTGCCCTAGTCGTTTCACTATAAGTATACTTTGCGATTTTCCTACTAGTGAAGGGTTTGCCCTTGAATTGATATCTCAAATAATGTTTTAATTTGTAATAATAGAAATAAATAGTTGTTCGAAACTGTTTTGTTCATTGGCAGATAAAGACATACATTGCAGATAAATTGGGGGCTCGACCGGGATCAAATCCAAAAAAGAATTTCGATCTTAAATTTTTTATTGTCTGCTTGTATGATGTCATTTGATAACAGTTCATTTGTGACTGCCAGAACAATGAACAGTTCCGATGTAACTATAGATGAGAATATATCTGAATCCGATAGTACGGTACCCTTGCTCGGGCCTACAGCTAGTACTTTTAATGTTAATCGCCCTTCGTTAGGACTTTGTGTTCCTTCGGGAACTAGAATGACCCATTTTGATCCTACTAATATTATGTTTTCTGGTTCAGTTTCTGAAAATGTTCGTGATTTTCTAAATCGTTGTGAAGAATTGTTTCGAGTTGGTCATATTCAAACGGATCAGACCATAATAGTGACAGAAACCCTACAAGGGAGAGCAAAGTCATGGTGGTTGAGAGTAGGACGATTTGAGTTGGAAAGACAAGGGTTAACCGATAGTTGGTCTGCTTTAAAGGATTTAATGTTGTATACATTTGATGAATTTAGATCAAAAGTTGATTGGGCTAGGGAGTTGTTTTCGAGAACTTTTGTTTCTGGAAATCTTGAAGATTTTGTACTAAAAACAGTTGAATTATATCATGTTTATGACCAAAATGTGTCTGATTGTGCTATTATTGAATTAATTAAACGGCAGGTTCCGTTAATAACACATGATTTTTTGGAGGTCAGGTGACCGACAACTGTTCAGGAAATGTATTTGTGATTGCAGGAATTTATGTTCAGTCGGTTTCAAAGGTCGACTACTCGTATACCTTCTGGACAAGTGGTTGAATCTCCGTTATCTCAGCGACGTTGTTACCAGTGTAATGAAGTGGGACATGTTAAACGTTTTTGTCCTGGAAAGCAAGTACCGGCTGTTTTCTCGGGAAATGAGAGGGTGGACGTGATAGATGTGGGTACACGTCCAAAGGTAATAAATCCCCACAATTAAGTTTTCTTCAACCCACTGTGAAACTAAATGGACTTAGTGTCACAGGTATCATCGACACTGGTGCGGATATTTCTATCATTAATGGAGAAGTCGCTGATTTGTTGATTCAGGGCGGGGCTGTTTTAAAACCGTGGATAGGAAACAATTTCTTTTCGGCTTTGGGGGCTACTGGAAGGCCTGTGGGAACCTTATTGTTAAAAATTGAAATCAAACATGCTGAGTCTGAACATGATATAGCCTTAGTTCATTCCTTACCTGTTAGTTTTTTTAATTGGAACTGATTTGTTAAAGCAATGTGAATTTATAGTTAATTTTAAACATTGTCAATTAGAAGGTGGATTGAAAGTTTATAAAGGCAGTATTCAGTGGGAAAAAATGTCTGACTTGGTTAATAAGGCTGAGGCCTCCAAGCAGGAAAAGAGGTTGTTTCAAGATGTTCTTGTAGAATTTCCCGATTTATTTAGGGATGACCAGGTCGAACGAATGTAAGTGAGCATAAAATTTTAACCAGAGGGCCCCCTCGTTTCAAAGCTCCTTTCAAACTTCCTTTATGGAAATAAGACATTGTCGAATCGGAGGTGAAAGAAATGTTGAAAAATGATATTATCGAACCTGCGAGTACCGAATGGTGCAGTCCTGTTTTCTTGGTTAAGAAAAATACCGGAGATTGGAGATTTGTAATTGATTTTGCCCATATTAATAAAGTCACCGAACTTGATAGGTATCCATTTCCGAAAATTGATGAGATAATTCCAAGGATTGGAAGTTCAAAATACTTGACAACCCTAGATTTAGCTTCCGGATATTGGCAGGTTAGTTTCGCTTTGGAAGATCGTGATAAAACTGCCTTTGTAACTCGTACCGGAATGTATCGCTTTAAGGTGATGCCATTTGGCTTGAACAATGCTCCAGCAACCTTTCAGAGAATGATGGCTAAAATTTTAGGGAATCTTGTGGGTCGTTTTTGTGATTTTTACTTGGATGACATTGTCATTTATAGTGATGATTTTCAGAGTCATGTCCAACATTTACGAGAAGTATTGGAATGTCTTAACCGAGCTGGTCTCACACTGAAACCAGAAAAATGTACTTTAATGAAGAAAAAATTAAAATATTTAGGATTGTGTTTGACTGAAAATGGGTGGAGTGCTTGTGACAATAAAGTTGTTGCCGTACAGAGTTTTCCCAAACCATTGAATGTTAAACATCTTCAACAGTTTTTAGGTCTAGTTGGATGGTATAGACAGTTTATTGACAAGTTCACAGAGAGGGCTCTGCCATTATACGAGTTGTTAAGTGGGATTCTAATCACCAGTTGGCATTTGATCAGTTGAAAAAGGCTTTAGTTGCGGGTCCTGTTCTTACAACCAGAAATTGGTTATATCCACTTAAAATTTATACTGATGCTAGTGGAGGTGGGTTGGGAGCTATTCTACATCAAGTTGAACCTGGCGGTGAACGTCCGTTAGCTTATGCCAGTCGAACGTTGAATGTGGCAGAGACTAATTATACTGCTTATCCTCAAGAGTGAGCTCTCGGAGTAGAACTCATAAACGGGAAGTTTCCGACAGTGAAAACTGATGACAAATGCGTGTTTTTAACTGGTTGTAAGAATCATCTGTAACAGGAGCTCTGATCAAATCGCTAACATATGACAACACTTCGACATCGAGAGCTGTCACAACACAGTGAAATTCAGTTTTAGGATCAGTAATTTTGGCTATTTTAAAGTTTGATTCAATCTGAAGGAACCAAAGATCGACATCAGATTTCCAAATCGAAGGCGTGCGAAAAGAAACACGCGAAAGTTCTAATTCAGAAAACATACCTGTTTCTTCGGTAGCGTTCGGCATATCTAAAAAAAATTCAGCACAAACCAGGAAGAGAATTGGGGAGATGCCCCCCTCAATCAGTCAGCAAATGCACCACACACAGAGGGGGAAAAAAAAGGAGGCAGCAATATATATATTCAAATTAAGAAGCGAGAAAGAGAAGTTGTTTCTGCCTGCTCGTTCGTGGCTGTCAAACATCTGCTTTATGCAGGTCACCAGTACTGTGGTGATGCTAATGTTGGTGGATGTCTCGTTCTTTTGGAAACATACTGAGTCATGACTCCTTTTCTTTTTTAAGTTATTTAATAGGAAAAATAGAAGAGAGATTTTTACAACATGTTCGGTCGACAGTTGGAGCCAGACTGAACTCCAATACAAGAAGACACTAGATAATGCCTAGCTAGTGAGTGGCATAAAAAACATAATAAAAATATCAAAATTGCACAAGACAAGCAGCGCCACAAGACTAAGATCCATCGTCAGATGCTGTCACGGTTTCAGCAGGTCCAACCTGCTTCTCATGGCTCGGTTGAACATCGCTGTACCAGGAGCTTGACCAGTTGGGGAGAAAGGTGTCCTTCGATAGTGAAACAGGAATCTATCAATTTTTTTCTGTTTAATTTTCCTCACCACATGCTTCATAGTGCGCACCACACTTTCAGCCAACCCATTTGACTGCGGGTGATACGGCACAGCTCAGACATGGATGACCCCGTTCCTGCAAAGGAAATCTGAGAACTTGTGACTAGTGAACAATGTTGCGTTATCACCAACAATTGTCTTGGGCAGTCCAAATCCTGCAAAGATGGATCGTAATGCAGCGACTGTGGCAGATGATGTCAAAGACACCGGAATAGCTTCCAACCATTTAGTGGCAGCATCCACTACAATTAGCAAATGATGTGGTTATCAAATGGGCCTGCATGGTCAATACAAATTCTGCTCCAAGGCTCTGTTGCAGAAGGCCATGATGCCAAGTTGGATGGAGCAACAGAAGCTTCGACTTGACAATCGATGCACAAACATATTAAGTCTTCAAGGTCCTTTTGGACCACCAAACTGGCTGTCTAGCCAAGCCTTTGAGAGCACCCATGCCTTGTTGACCCCCCATGAAGCTCTGACAGCACATACTTCCTATACTTTGGAGGAATATTCATTCTATTTGCACGTAGAATAATACTGTTTTCCACTGATAAGTCAGCTCAACAAAGCCTTGGCTAGACAGTCAGTTTGGTGGCTGAATATAAGGACCTTGAAGACTTAGTACGTTTGGGCACTAATAGTCAAGTTGAAACTTCTGTTAATTTTAAATCATCACAAACCTAAATGAATGCTTTTTGATAATGTTTTGAACACAATAGGTGTACAACATGATGAAAAACTTACTTTTTTGCATATTACAATGTTTTATTTTTAAACATTAATTTATTACAATATAATTAAAACAAAATGTTAATTATAATTTGCAATTTTGAATTCTTCAACATAAGAGCCTAGAACATATAAAATATAGTTTTATGGTTTATTTATCTAAGCTACTCATTACCTGTGTTCAATTTGCTAAGTGGAATAGAGCTGCTTATTCAAAATATGTATGATAGGGCATCAGGGTTAGGTTTTTGACCCCAGAAACTAACTCTGTATTAAAACTATCAAAATCTTACTGTCAATGATGTCAAATAGTTTTTGTTAACTTGATAGACATGTTAAATAACAAAACACTTACTTTTATTTAGATTAAAGGGTTTTATATTCAGAATGATAATTACTGAGGAAAAATATCTATTTTGGTATTTTAAATTTTCTGATCTGCCCAAAATTTTATTCCATATAAAAATTCTCACGCAGCATCTGTTAATACACTAATTGAACTCATTTATTTTCACCTAAAAATTTCTTAAATCAGGGTGTATAAATTCACAGAGTTTTAAAGAGTATTTTCAACCAAAGCAGAGCCGACAAAACTTGATACCCAAAGCATTTGTTTTGCACGTTTGAATACAGCTTCAATTGGAAAACCATTGCACTAGAAATGCTAGTAAATGTACCATATCATAGTGCAAAAGTAAGAATAACTAAGTTTGACATACAAGTTAGCATTGCCAAATTAAATGACATTTTAGTCCTACAATTTAGCATTTTGATCGCTACATATATTTCAATGTTATGCACAATAAGAGTATCATGTTAAGTATCAGTGGTTATCTAGATAATTTAATAATAACCAAAATCAACATTACATACATGATGTAATAAACTTTTTTAAACACTTATCTGTTGTAAAAAGAGGACAGCAGACGGTTTATATCAATACAAACATATATAAGCAGTTGAAGAAATTTTGGAAGGTCAAGAATCATCTTGAATCAAAGAATGTCAAATTGTTCCACAGTTTCCCCTTCAATGTTCATGTTATGCTTTATTCAAATTTTATATAAAAAAACACACATAGCCTATTGTCCAAAATAATTCTGTCGAGAGTAGAAAATTCTTTTAGAATCATATTTTAAATATTTATTCTTTGTATAACACAGTCACTTTAAACATTACGTGCAATTAACATGTGCATTTCCAATTTCCAATGGGAATTTGTATATCGAAAAGCAATATTTGAGGTTTTTGACGAGACAGTTTAAACCGTCAAAAACTGCCATGTGTCAAAAACTTGCCAACCCCGTGGAGAACAAAGGAAATTTTCTACAGCTGATTGAACTTCTATCAAAATATGACCCTGTACTAAGAGAGCACTTAATCAAGCTATAACAGTTAACTCAGTCACCGTCGGGTAAGATATTAACAAGCTATTTGTCTCTCACCGCACAAAATAAGTTGATCTCACTTCTGGGTGAAATTGTTAGGTAAAAGATTTTGACTGATATTAAAAATGCAAAGTATTTTAGTATCATCTTTGACAGTATGCCTGACATCTCGCACATAGATCAAATGAGTGAAGTCATTCATTACGTTCACATAGAGAACAAAAAAATTGAAATAAAGGAATCATTTCTAGGTTTTTATCAGCTAACTGCAGGGTTGTTTGGTTTAAATCAGGTTGGTTCAAACCATGGTTTTAACCAAATGGGGGATCTTTTCAAAAAATCACATAAAAGTGACCTAAATATAATTTTCCCCCCTTAAAAATATCACATTGATTCATTATTAGCAAAAATGTTTAATTCTTATCATATTTTCTATTCTTGGGGTTATGGGGGTACATTTTGATGGAATATATTTAAATGGTGTAAGATGATGTAAATGGCTTTTTCAAAAAAATCTCATAAAAGTGGCCTGAATATAAATTTTCTTTCATATTGTGACAAGACTCAAAATAACACAGATATTCAAGTATCATTATTAACTCGACTGAAAGACCAGCCATTAACAAGGCATATTTTATGCTTGTCTTTTTATTTTATTGTTTATTTTTTCTGGAATATTCATATATGTTTTTGTGGTCTTGGATTGTGACTGTGTTTGTAATTGCTCTGTAACGAATATCTAATAAAACTACGTGACATATTTTGGTGGAGGCGCCGGGTAATCCAAAATTACGGAAAACTAAATCAGAAGAAGCCGTAGAATGCAAGGGCTGGGTTCTGAGCCCGTATTGCTCGGAGTATTGCCCTGCTTGACTCTTTTAGAAGACGTCGGTGCCCGATGGCCATGTCCAAGAATCCGGAAGGTGAGTCGTTAGCTCCATCTAGTCAACCTGCTCTCAATGCATATGCCCCAGCTTATCCCATGTACCAAGTGCCTCATGACCACTGCATATTCTCCGGTACTGATGGCCAAAACCCTGAAAAGTGGCTGAAAGATTATGAAATGATCTCCAATTACAACCGTTGGGATGACTCGATTCGCTTAGCTAATGTTGTGTTTTACTTGACTGATACTGCTAGGCAATGGTTTGAGAACAACGAAGACCTCATTACAAGCTGAACAATTTTTCAACGGGACTTCAAAGAGACATTTGGACAGCCCGAGGACATCAAGCGACGAGCGGAAGACCTGTTGAGAGCCAGGGCGCAGCGTCCGTGTGAGAAGTTTGAGTCCTATATTCAAGATGTTCTCTCATTATACCACCAAGTTGATCCATCAATGACAGATGACCAGAAAATTTCCCATCTCCTGAAAGGGATCGCAGAGGATTTCTACCAAGTACTGATAAACAAAGAAGCAGCTACAGTAGACCAGTTCATATCTATTTGTCGACAGATCGAGACTATGAGGAGACATCGTGTAATCAAGCCACAGTATGAAAGGTTACCAAATGTGACGGCTGTATCTTCGACGACCACAGAGAGTTTGTCAACATTGATCCGACGCATTGTCAAAGAAGAAATTCAACGAGTGATTCCTCAGATAGCTTCGCTTGCATGAGACGATGAAACTGAATGTCTGGAAGATATGATCCGGGAAGAGGTACAAAATACGATCCAGGACACGCTAGTCCCTCTCACACGAGACGACACCGAATCCTTGATACCCATAGGAAGAGGTAAGAGGAATTCCTGGAAAACCAGACCGAGATGTCCACAACAACCAGCAACTCCAATCATAAAGAGGAAAACCGATCTTTGGCATACACCTGAAAATGTACCAGTCTGTTTCCATTGTGGTTGAGCTGGACACGTGATCAGATGACGTGTCCTCACAGATGTAAGGGCCAGAATGGAGTCAAATCAACAACTGAATTACAACTCTGGACAATCAAGGATAGAACCAAATCAGTTTCAAACACTGGGTTCTCATTTTGTAGCTGAATATGGACATGAGAGTGGAGACGACGACAGACGTTATAGAAGCAGCTCTCCATGCCTCAGATGCAATGCAGTTCACAGACAGTCGCGCTCCCCAGGTTGCCGTCCAAGCCATTCGCCCGATCGATCTGCTGAGGAAAACTAGGCTCTGCGACCTGTTACGTGGGTGAGGCCACAATTGAAGGAAATCCTGAAGTGCATACAGCAGCTAGACTGATGAAAAATTCTGTATTTGTTGTGATAAACGGGCATAATGTGAAAGTCGATTCAGGTGCTGACTATTGTGTGGTTACAGAACATTTACGTCGCAAGTTGAGGACACCATTATTCGCTAAACATGGTAATATCCTTTGTACTGCCAGTGGAAGCTCTTGGACGATGTGTATTAAGAGTGGACTTTAACAGAAATGTTCAACCATTCAAATTCTTGGTATTCCCGCAGTGTAGCCATAATCTTATATCGGGTTGGGACTTCTTTAAAGCCACAGATGCAATAATTGATTGCGGCATGGGTGAGATCCAAATTGGTGAAGCTTTTTACTACAATCCTGAATCTGGAAAAACGATTCATCGGTACACTGCCAAAGACCATATGATTCCTGGAAATTCTGTCCGGAAAATTTCCATGGTGAGCAAATGTCAAGAAATCTGTGGAAATGTTGTGGTTACTGACAGAAAAGAAATTCAGCTAGAGAAAGAACTGAGTGTGCCAGCATCTGTCATCGTGCTTGAAGATGGTTGAGGGGATGTATGGGTATCAAACATTTCATCACAGTCTCAACTCATACCCCAGGGAAGATCTTTAGTTGAACTCACAGAGTTAGATGACTGTCAATTGTGTTCTCTATCTTGCGATACTGGATCAGGAGACGAAGAGAAGCATAAGTATAAAGTCATAACAGACATGCAAGAAAAATTAGAGAAATTAGAGAAACTAGAGAAACTCTTGGATCCTCATCTTTGTGACGGAGAACGAGCAAAAATTTTAGAATTATTGAAAGAGTTCATTGACATTTTTGATTTTGAAACCCAATCGGTGAAGATTTCCAAAAGTGTGAAGCACAAGATAAACACTGGGGATGCTGTTCCCGTAAAACAGAAGCCTTACAAAGTTTCACTGGCAGAAAGGCATATAATACAAAACAAAGTGGATAAAATGTTAAAACTGGACATAATTGAACCATCTGAGAGTCCTTGGTCTTCCCCAGTTGTGTTCGTGAAGAAAAAAGATGGAACATAGCGCTTTTGCATTGATTACCGTCGCCTAAATAAGATTACCAAAAAGAATGTATATCCTCTTTCGTGAAACGATGATGCATTAGACAGTTTCGCCGAGGCAGGCATCTATTCTTCTATGGACCTCGAATCTGGCTACTGGCAAATACAAGTAGACGAGCAAGATAAGGAAAAAACAGCATTTATTACTCCCGATGGTCTTTACCAGTTCAAAGTCATGCCTATTGGGCTCTGCAATGCACCCGCTACATTCGAGAGAATGATGGACAGTTTACTCAAAGGACTGAAATGGCATATTTGCCTATGTTATCTGGATGAAGTAATAGTTTATGGATCAACTTTTTAATAACATCTTTCACGTTTGAGACGTAATGAAATGTATAAAAAGAGCTGGATTAACTTTAAACCATAAGAAATGCTGTTTCGGACAGAAGAAACTCAAGATTCTGGGTCACCTAGTGGATAAAGATGGAATTCATTCAGATCCAACTAAGATAGAAGCCATCGAAAGATTTCCAATCCCAAAAAACATTTCTGACGTGAGGGGATTATTAGGAATTTGTTCCTACTACAGACGCTTTATTAAGGATTTCTGTGTCATAGCTGCACCATTACATCAGTTGTTGAAGAAAAATGCAAAATTCATTTGGAAAGAGGAGCAACAATCATCATTCAATCAATTGAAATCATGTCTCGCGAAACACCCAGTCCTTGGCTACTTCAAGCCTGAAGCAGAAACCCATATACATATGGACGCAAGTGAATATGGCGTAGGTGCAGTTCTTGTACAGATTCAAGATAGAAATGAAAAGCCGATCGCATACGCTTCTCGATCACTTTCAACAGCAGAAAAGAATTATTCAACAACCGAGAAGAAATGCTTGGCCGTTGTATGGGCAAGTACCCAGTACTTGAAGCTAAAGAAGAAGAAATAGCTGACGACATCCCATTCCTCAATGCCATTTCGAATTTTAAAGACAAACAATTAAAGGACCGTCAGTTACAAGTTATCCGAAAGAAGCTTGAAGAAATTGGTAGTTACCGAAATTTCCAGATACTAGATGGAATTTTGTATAAGAACAACTACGATCCTTTGGGGAAACCATGGCTCTTGATCATGCCAAAACATCTTCGAATGGAAGTACTGAAAATCCTTCATGACGCACCCACAGCTGGTCATTTAGGTTTGGCAAAGACTTATGATGAAGTACGTAGAAAGTTCCACTGGCTTGGACTTTATAGAACTGTACGACATTATGTGTCTCATTGCAAGAAATGTCAAAGAAGAAAATCACCATAACAACGACCTCCAGGATATCTTCAATCGATTAAACCTGCGCCCCATTCCGTAAAATAAGGATAGATCTGCTCGGATGATTCCCGCTGACAACTCAAGGGAACCGATGGATAATCGTATGTACAGATTATCTCACCTGATTCACCATCACGAAAGCTCTGCCAAGAGGTGATACAATGGAAATCGCAAAATTTCTAGTTGAAGATGTTATTCTAAAGCATGGATATCGCCAAGAGAAATAATTAGTGACAGAGGTCAATCATTTTTGTCAAATCTTGTAAGGGAAATAAATGAGTTGTGCAAGACTTCGCATCTACTAACTACGGCATATCATCAGCAAACAAATGGCCTACAAAAAGGTTCAACAAGACTTTGGCAGATATGTTATCTATGTATGTCGACACAGAACAAAAAGATTGAGATTGCATACTACCATACGTCACATTTGCTTATAACTCGGCAAAGCAGGAAACGACAGGCTTTAGTCCATTCTTCCTCGTTCATGGACGTGATGTAGAGACACCACTGGATGCCATACTACCGGATGATCCAGATCATACTCTCAGTGACTACGTGGCCAAAATAATAAAGAATGCAGAGGAAGCTCGAGAACTTGCAAGATTGCATATCTCGAGAGCTCAGGCGAAAGATAAAAGCCGTTATGCCGAAGCTCATCACGATGTTCAGTACAAAAAAGATGACCTCGTGTGGATTTTTACACTGGTCCGAAAACTCGGTTTATCAGAAAAGCTTCTTAGACGTTACTTTGGACCCTATCGTGTAGTGAAGAAACGATCAGAAGTCACATATGAAGTGGAACCTCGTGAGGAAAAGTCCCGAAAGCGGCAACTAAAGGATATTGTTCATGTTTTACGGATGAAGCCCTATCATGACCTTACACAAGCGAATGCAAGCCGACTTTCAGCAAGTATTCATAATCTTCCTGGACCTCAGACGAGGAGTCGTTCTAAGCAGTTACAGAGAGCCGCTGAACATTTTAAGAGGGGAGATATATGGCAAGACTCAAAATAGGACAGATATTCAAGTATCATTATTAACTCGAATGAAAGACCAGCCATTAACAAGGCATATTTTATTTGTCTTTTAATTTTATTATTTATTTTTTTCTGGAATATTCATATATCTTTTTGTGTTCTTGTTGGATTGTGACTGTGTTTGTAATTACTCTGTAACAAATATCTAATAAAACTACGCGACAATATTAAGTATCTAAGTTGCTGAAAATTATATACAGTATCAAAATTTCTCATTCTTACAGCATTTTCTAACTTTGCATTACATTTTGATGCCCTATCTTGAGAAAATTCATGAATGAGGATTGCATCACACATGACGGTGGTGGTGTATTATTTCACAGGCTTTTTTTCCCCCCTTCACAAAGCAGCAGCAACAGTAGTGAGTTCACTGTCATGCTAAGGGCAGGTGGTCTTATAATCCAAAAGACAACAGCTGCTCCTAAAGGATAAGGACCAGTGTATTAATGGTTACATTTACCTCATATTTTCTTTCCATAGGAAGCAGCACATCTCTTACTGTATATCACCACTAGGCTATAAATACTGAATTATTTTTACATATTTTCAACATCACCCCCAGTTAATCAAGGTTCTAATGTACAGTAGTAAAAGCCTGAAATTGGCCAGTTCGTGAAGTGGCTGGTGATCTCTGTCCAAATAATTTTCAGTTAGAAATTCCTTGGAATATGGACTGGGTGACCGTGTGGTTAGGATGTATAGTAGTGAGTGATTTATGAAAATGCCAAAAGACTCCTGTTCTAAAACAAAAAATTTTACTAAATACTTCACTATCCATATACCCAGGAGAAATGAAGTTACTAACATAATTGATAACATCTCAACAGGAGTTATTGAGTATTACAACGATGGCTCTAATACTACTGAAACTGGGGCAATTTTCTGAGTGGATTTTCATTTTCATCTTTGGAGTGGATCACGATTACCATAAGATACATTTGTATCTTGGCAAAACGACTATAGTCTTTCAAGCTGAAGTATTTGCAATAGCCATATTGGCTGAAAGCCTGATTTCTAAAGGGTATCATGGCAAACAAATTGTTATCTTCTCTGACAGCCACGCAGCACTAATGGCTCTTGACAACTTCCTTAAGTTTCAACTATGTGTAAAATACTGCACTGACATGCTAAATAACTTGGCAGCATTGGGCAACAACATCAACCTTTACTGGGTTCCTGGACATGTAAATTACCAGGGAAATGAACTTGCAGACCAGATAGCCAAAGAGGCAGCAAACCTGAAGCTATCTGGGCCTGAACCTTTCTATCCTGTTTCGATGTCAACCATCAAAGGAGATGTCAAACAATGGATTGAAGATAAACATTTGTGGAAATGGAACTCAAGGCAGGACTGCAGACAGGCCAAGCTAGCCTTGGGAACCTACCCGAATACTGCCAAAAACTTATCTTAATGAACAGGAAACAAATTCGACAGGCTATACAGATCAACACTGGGCATGCTAACCTAGCAAAACACCTATGCAACTGTGGCTATGCAGATTCCCCTATTTGTCCTGCGTGTGGAGAAAAAGACGAAACTCTACTCCACTATAAGGGACGATGTTCCGCATTCTCTATCCCAAGAAGGAACTAATCAACTAATGAACCAAGAAGGATCATCAGGTGACACTAAGTGAAGTTGTGAATACTGCCAGCATTTACAACCTGGTAAATTTTCTTAATTACACTAAACACCTGAATTCATGGCGCGAGTATCATTTCTCTGCTCTAACTTGAACTCTCATGTGTTATTTTTCAATAACTTCATGTTGATTTCCCAGCCATATCTTTCTGAGACCTCCTCTGCTCCTTTTCTCAAAAAGGGTATCGCAGACAGGAGCAGCCTGAAATATTTTTGATATGGCCTTTATCGGTTGCAGTTTTCCATAATCTCCCACATACAGGGATTCAAAAAAATGGTAACAGACACTATGACTTTCACTCCCAGAGCGGCTGCAAAATTCTGGGAATTTTTTACGGAATTATGTTTTTTCATATCTACATGATCCACAACTCATGTTACACCACTTGGTGTTAGAGTAATGGGCAAAATTTACCTTGGCTTTCCCCATATGGGACGCCAAAGAATGATGATGAGCCCTTGCAACTTTTTGCTTTGGGAATACTCCAAAATGTTATGTGCAGTGGTCAGACATAAAAGTTAGGTGAATTGAAAGCACATCCACATCATTACCATGGAATAGGCCTACTCTGATCTGTTATTGAACAAGAACACGGTGGACAACATATTTAACATTTCTTGTGTAAGTTGCAGCTGTTTAATTGACTTAATTTCTGTGATGTTTCCATAAATTACAAAACTGTGCCATGCTAATTGCATTATCATTTTGCTGTTATATATTGCTGCTTGGCTATTTACTGTTTGGTCCACTAACTATAGCGATGGACATAGATTGCTACAACCAGTTCGCATGGCATCAAGAGCATGACTGCCTTTTTCTTTATTACCATCACCATCTTACAAGGCAGGATGGTGCTGCCACCTACAAATGGTATTATTAAGTAGTAGATATATTACATGCCCCCCCCCCTTTTTTTAAGAAACATTAAAGTTCTATTATAGATAATGTGATAATGAATATTTAATTTATTGTCTATAACGTATGGGTTTAACTACAGTCCTCTCTGATCTTATCAGGATTTGACCTGCTTCTGGAGTTGAAGATGCCATCTTTTTAGCTGCCGTTAAAGGGTACAAATCTTCAACTGTTCTGATGATCTTCTCATTAGTTGTTCTGTCTTCTCTTACGTGGAGTCTATTTCTTCGATATGTACCTCTATCTTTTCCCTCTATGATATAGGAACGAGGTTTCAGTCCTGTCTTGGTTATGACACCTTGTTGCCATGGTTCACGAGGTCTTTCCTTGAACCAGACCCTTGAGCCTTGTTTGAGTTCAGGATGATGCATTGCATGTTTGTCAAATCTTTCTTTCTGATATGCTTGTCTGGTTTTCAAGATTTTACTGGCTTCAGCTGTAGAAAACTTTGGCTTGAGTTGATGAGGATGAGTTGTCAAAAATGATCTTAATCGTCTGCCCATCAGCAGTTCAGCCGGAGAAGGAAGATCCTGTGTAGGTTGTATCCTATAATCCAGTAGGACCGTATGTAGATCTTTACCTTCTTCTAGAGCTTTTGTGAGAGACTTCTTCAAAGTTTGTACAGCTCTCTCAACTTGGCCATTGCTTCTGGGAAAGTGAGGTGAAGTAATACTGTGTGTCACGTTCCACTCTTTGAAAAATTTTCGAAGGCTTTCTGCATTAAATGGTGGCCCTCCATCACTCACCAATTCTTCTGGTATTCCATGCCTTGCAAAGATGCTTTTCATTGCTTCTATTACTGCCTTTCCATTAGTACTCTTTATGTTTTTAACTTCTATGTACTTTGAGAAATAATCTATCATCAAAAGATACTGTTGACCTCTCAAGTAGAAAAATTCACTTGCCACTTTTTCCCATGGTCTTCCAGGCAGAATTTGTTTGAACAGGACTGTTTTAGAATTTGCCGTCTGATTTTGCTGACAGATTTTACATCTATTGATGCAGTTTTCCACATCGTCATTTATTTTCAGCCAGTAGAAATATTCTCCAGCTTTCAATTTTCAAGCAATAATACCTCGATGTGAGACATGCAGTTTTTCCAAGACTTCTGGTCTTGCAACTTGTGGCACAACAAGTCTCTGGCCTCTGCATATTATTCCTTCTTTAGAATAATACAGCTCATCTATACAGTGCCAGTAAGGCTGAGCTGCTGCTCTGGGTCTACTCTTTTCTGGCCATCCCTTTTGAACATGATGAAGCACATCTTGCAGCTCTGCATCACTTGCTGTCATCGAAGTATATTTGTGCCACTTATTGGGTGTAGCACATGCAAGGAGATTAATCGAGACAGCTGCTTCTTGCTCATAATCCTCTTCAAATTTATCATTTGGCGATTGAGCTCTTGGCAAGGCGTCTGCAATCTTTAGCTCTTTACCAGATATAAACATAAGTTCAACATCATATTTGTTCAATCTCAACAGCATGCGCTGAAGTCTGGGAGAGATTGTGTCATATTGCTTTTTACTCAACCCTAGAAGGGGCTTGTGATCGGTTTGAACAACTACTGGTCCTCCATAGGTGTAATAATTGAAATGTTCAAGTCCATAGAGTACAGCTAACAGTTCTTTCTCGATCTGTGCATAGCATGTTTGAGCTGCTGTAAGTGTAGCAGATCCATATGCAACTGGTTTGTTATCTTGTAGGAACTGCTCCTAATCCATGCTGGCTGGCATCCACTGAAACAGTCACTGACTTTTTCACATCAAAATATTGTAGACATGGAGCTTGCTCTATCATTTGTTTTAATTTGTCAAAATCACGTTGGGTATTTTCATCCCACAGCCACTCAGTATCTTGTTTTAATAGCTGACATAGCGAGCGAGTTAAAGTAGACAAGTGAGGAGTAAACTTGGCTAGATAAGTTATCATTCCAAGAAATCTTTGTAGATCCTCACGACATTTGGGAACAGCAAACTCGTTAATGACCGTAACTTTTTTTGGATCTGGGGTTATTCCAGTATCAGACATTATATGTCCCAAATAATTGACTGTTGTTAAGGTTAATTGTGTCTTTTCAATATTGAACTTAAGATTAGCTTCTCTGGCTCGTGTGAGGGTCCGATGGAGTAACTGACAATGTTCTTGCATGGATGAAGATCCAAGGGCTATGTCATCAAAGTATGGATTTATTTCTGGATCATCTTCAAAAATTTCATTCATGGCCCTCTGGAACTCTTCTGGGGCATTATTTAGTCCAAATGGTAATACTAAAAATCGATATCTTTCCCAAGGTGTTGTGAAAGTTGTTAAAAATGATGATTCTTCATCAAGTGGTAACTGCCAGAATCCATTTTTTGCATTGCAAGATTGTAAATACTTTACATCCTTGCAGCTTTGTTATCAGATCATCGGCTGCTGGTATTTGATAGTTAGGTCTTTGTATGGCATCATTTGACGGTCTTGGGTCTAGACAAATGCGTAATTCTTTGGGTGTATTCACCACAACCATGTTGCTGACCCACTCAGTAGGTTCCTCTACTTTTGCAATTATTCCATTATCACTCATGCGTTTGAGCTCTTCTTTCACTTTGCCATGAAGAGCCAATGGCACTTTTCGTGGAGCTGCCACATTTGGTGAATAATTTTCTTTCAATTTAATTTTTACAGTACGTTTGAGTCGTCCCACACCAGTAAAAACATCTGAGAATTCTTTCATAACTTCTCCCGGTATATCACTCTTATGTGAATTTCTCTTCATTTTCATAAGGTCATTCAATCTTTTAATTAGTCCTAATTCATTGCAAGCAACTAGGCCTAATATAGGGAAGGAATTCAGAGTTGTCACCAGAAATTTGAAACTTTTCCTCTGATTCTTGACCTCACAAGTTAACGAACACTCACCCAATATTGGAACTTCATTATCACTGTAGTCTAGCACTGGTTGCTTACTTTTCTTTACAGTTGGCTTCATTTCCCATTTTAGCAGTTCACTCTTACGTATTATGTTCACTTGTGCTACAGTGTCCAGCTTAAATTTGACTTCGTTCCCATTAACTAGGATCTTTTGAAGCCACACAGAGTTTGGTTTTTCATCATCTAAGGCATCAATTGATTTTAATTCACCTAAATAAACAGTATCTGAGCCACTGTCGTCACTGGCGCGATCTACTTTGTTAACTCGGCGAGTATTTGTTCTTTTATAGAAAGTATTTTTCCTACAAACTTTGGCCCAGTGATTTTTTCCACCACACTTGCGGCACTTACTTCCGAAGGCCGGACACTCTTTTGGACGGTGTTTTTTTCCACACTGTTTACAGTCTCTCTGCTCCGCGTTTTCGTTGTTTGCTGGCCACGACCCTGCTGTGTGGTGTTTGTTTCTCCTTATGGCATCGACCGGTATTTTGCTTCCACCCCTCTCCGCGTGTGCTTTACTATGTTCGCACGTTTTGCACTCGCTAATGATGTCTTGCAGTGTTTTTGTTGATCTACTCGTTTGTCGGACCAGTCTTTCTTGTAGTGCTTTGTCACTCAGTCCTTGGATGATATTGTCACAGAGCATTCTATCCATCGACTGCCCATAATTACACTCTACGACCGCGCACCGTAGTCGCGAATAATAGTAGGCAAATTTTTCGCCTTTTTCTTGTTTTATTTCAAGGAATTTGAAAGATGCATAAATCTCGTTCTGATAGTCCGAAAAATATTTGTCGAACTTACAAAGGATTTGTTCGAGCGATATCGCAGTGCTTGCCGCTGCGGACGCAATATTGAAGGATTGCAACTGATTCTTCAATTCCTCTCCACACACGATGCAAAAAGAGTAGTTTTCGTAGTTTCTGCCTCCGAGCTGTATTTAAGCGCTTCTAAATAATCCAAGAAATCTTCCTTCCAATACCTCCATGCTTCGGATGGGTTTGCTCCGGCATCGAATGGCTGGATGGTCGGCAGGATGTTCACCATCTTTTTCAGATCTTTGAAGCGTAAATTCAAAAATACGTGAGTATTTCTCTAACTGACACCATGTTATATATTGCTGCTTGGCTATTTACTGTTTGGTCCACCAACTATAGCAATGGACATAGATTGCTAAAACCAGTTAGCATGGCATCAAGAGCATGACTGCCTTTTTCTTTATTACCATCACCATCTTACAAGGCAGGATGGTGCTGCCATCTACAAATGGTATTATTAAGTAGTAGATATATTACATTTGCCTTGACTGACTGACTTATATCGATTCTGAGAGCAAATTTTCCATAAGCTGGATGTACATGGGAAATTTGCACACAGTACAGTGTCATCTATCTTACATTTTTAAGTATTCCTTTCCCCCCCCCCCCCTTCACCATATAAATTTCCATTGCCTCAGGAATATTCATGTAAATTTTCAAGTCATTCTGACCAGTGGTTTTTATTTTAGTGTTTTGAAATCGCCGCTGTGGTGGTAGATTGGTCATAGTGATGGACTTGTATCGTGAGGATCCGGGTTGAAACCCCACCGTCATTGCAGTGGTAATTGACAAAAATTGATTTTCTGCAGTTTCCAACTTCGAGGTGAGAATGCGAGCCGATCTCCACGTTAAAAAGGCTCGTTGCAGAAAGCAACAGGCCTACGTTACAATTATTCATTCATCACACTTCACTCACTATGAATTGAGGAAAAACTCTTAGTTTGAAAAAATTGATTCAGATGGCAGCACTACACATACACTCCAACATGTACCAATTTGTTAGTTCTGCAGAGGAATATGTATGGACGAGGTGCATGTTTGGTTTAGTAGTAGTAGTGTTTTGAAATTACAGCTTTAGTTATAATCACTCTGTGTATTGTAAATCATTGCTAATTAAATTGCATTAATTGTGTTCCATTAAACATATTGTAATTGCTTAGTTTTTATCATATATATAGTTTTTGCAAAATAGAGTCCTAATTAAGCATGTTGAAAGAGTAACTAGGGAAAACATCTTTATTATAGGGTTAATAATAACATTAAGAATTCTAAAACACAAAATATTTCCTTGAGTTAAGCCACAAAAGAACTAAATTGCAAAAGTTGGGTATTTGCAAAAAAAATATTTAGATTAATTAATATGGGAATTGTGTTAATTACATAAATAAACATTTTAATTAATTATTAGAAGTTAAAATGTTTTGTTTTCAGAAATTTTATTGCTTTTAATGTAAATGTTATTAACACAAAAAAAAACTGGTTTAAATCAAAAAAAACTTTTTTTACCAATCCTGGCTATCTGGGAAGAAAGCCATTGACATAACGGAAGATATTTTACAGATTACTGAACAGGATGGTCGAGATATAACAAATCAATGTGCCGAAGACAAGGACATGACAATGCTTCTACAATGGCTGGAGTGCATTCAGGAGTTCAAGCAAGGATTTGTGAACTTAAGCCTTGAACTTTTTAACTTAAACATTTGTAAACTTTGTTGTCTGTGCCCCGTAAAAACCACTCTCTCAATCTGTGTAGAGTACACTCTTTTACAACAATTTCATTATGTGACACTTGTATTTCTCAGCTACATACAGATGGACAATTCTTCTGACAAATGTTGAAGTTACAGTTAAGCGACTTTCAGGAACAAGATGGAGTGCTCACTTCGAAGCTGTTAATCTTGTGTTAAGTGCTTTAAGAAGATTGTTGATGCCCCTGTGGAACTATGTGATGCTTCAAAAATGATTGAAACCAGAGAAACAGCTCAAACTCTGATGGCTGGAATGTGATTTCTCGTTTTTGTGCTTTTTATGTTCATGGAATAACGTCAACCACATTCAAAAATATTCACCGATTCTTGGAATGAGCTTCAAGAAGTCTGTTACAAAGATGAAAAGTCTAAAGATCTTTTCAAAAGACAAAGGAAATGACCTTGTTGAGAAAGCACCGTAATTTGCAAAAGACACATGTGAAGAGATGGGCATTCCTGTAGTAAAAAGAACTGTCAGGAAGAAGAAAATTATACGCGGAAATAAAAACAACCAACAGAGACAAGCCGCTGACTTTGGACCAAGAACTGAAAAAATCAATGTCAGAGTGCATTGACCGGTTTCAACAAGAAATCTATACACGTTGCGAAAGCATGCAATGTATATCATATCGGTTTGAAGTCTTAGATCCTGGCAATCTGATGGAAACCTCGGAAACTGAACTTCTTAACTTTGTTCACAGTTTGGTTGAAAATTACAATGAGCTTTCTGAAAATGGTATCCTTACAGAAATTCCACACCTAAGAAAATTTCTAAAAGCCGCCAAAGTTCCAAAAGAAGAGTCTCTTGGTTGGACTTCCTTAGAGTTTGTGGTTGAATATGAACTTTTCAACTCTGTTTCCAATCTAACTTTAGCATTAAGATTTTTCTTAACTTTATGTGTTTCTGTTACATCATGTGAGAGGAGTTTTTCGAAACTCAAATTAATTAAGAATTATCTCGGATCAACTATGAACCAAGTACGACTATCTAGCTTGGCCATTTTGTCAATTGAAAATAGTATAGCTAAAGGTATCGATTTCGATGATGTAATTTCATTTTTTTTTTTTTTACAGAACCAAAAGGTAGAAAGAGATTCTAAATACAGTGGAACTTTGGTTAACGAGCAAAAATTTTAAACAAATTTTGACTCGGTTAACAAGCGATGATTCACATTGTGAGCAAAATTTTTGCACTTTGTTTATTTATTTTCACGTTATCACAACTGAGCTGGTGGTTTTTTGCTTTTGCCCACACAAGTGTTATGGAATTGTGGATACTTTTTTTAAAGTCTCCGGTAAGCGTGCCTCATTCGGAAAATTAACACACGTGCGAATATGAATATTTATCATACAAAACTAGATGTAGCAATGTAGCCGTGCGTATATATGCGCTTGAAAATTGCTTGAAAATTTTTTTTTCCAAATTCTGCTTGGAGAAAACTGTGGGCTGATTTGAATTATTGAATGTCACTTTGAAGGGCTAGCTCATAAACAGGAGCCACTACTTGTCAAAGAGATTGTGTGATTGAGGGAAGACCATGGACTAAGGGTCCATGAGGATGGCATTCAAGAACTAGTGGTGAAAAATGTCTAGGAGCTGACAATAGGTGAAGTGATGGATCTCTTTTTCCCGCACCAGCAAGAGTTTATGGACAGTATCTCATCTAAAGAAGAGAGAAGTAAAGAGATGTCCCTCTCACATAAAATGAGATTAGAGAGATGAGTAGAATATGGGAATCTGTGCAAAACTCTGCAGAAAAGAACCACCCAAATAAAGCTGTAGCAGTGTGCGAGCAATGAATCTATCCAACAAACACTGCAATTTACCATTTCCTAGAACTCCTTAAAAGGAGGTAAAAGCAAGTGTCATTGGATAAGGCTCTTTTTGAAAGTCATGTAAAAAAAAAACAAGTTTGCAAACAACAAGGAGTCTGAAAAAATCTTTGTCTATCTGTAAAGTCTGTCATAAACGATAGTGAATGCATATTTTTATTAGTCCTTTTTATGTGAATGAATAATTGTGGAACGAATTATTTGAGTTTCTATTATTTCCTATGGGGAAGTTTGATTCAAGCTGTTTGGATAACAAGCACGTTGGCGGAACGAATTAAGTTCATTAACTGAAGTTCCACTGTATCATGTTACACTAGGTACTATCACTGTGAAAAAAGATTTCTTACATTAAACTGGCTTATTAATAAAAATGCATTTTACTTGTTTTTTCATTCATAAAAAATTGTTTACAAAATAATACACATTAAATCCTTTTTATTTAACCAACTGAATAAAAAAATTGCTTCCTCAATAAATTTAATTTTATATTCTGGTGGACATATGGGGGTCACAAGTTAAAACTCTGCACCGAGTGCCACCAGACCTTGCTATGCCACTGCCCCTGAGAACATATGCTCATCCAAGACAGCTTGCAAGTCCAGTGATGAAGATTTCACATTAACCTTGATCGTGTTTTGTAGAGCCAGCTGGATCAGTAGTGCACATTACACCAGCTCACAGATCCAGTTTCGTCCCATCAAGATCACAGAACAATGATTCACCAAAACATCCATCGTGCCCACTATCTTCAGATTATGCTTAGTAAAAGATCAGAGCTTGATACGAGTGCCTTTCAAAGGTAGAAATCTACATTGGTGCTTCTTGAACAGCGAATAAGGTATCACCGCAAATGGTGTCCATCTCCATTACCATAGGTAACCCTTGAATCATGACCTGCACTGTACAAGGTGGTGGTAAATCAGAAAGCGAGTTCAATGTCAACATGTCGAACACAGGAGACGAGTCATCCAACTGATCAACTTGATTCATTCTGTTCGCACGCCATCCTCAACCTTTACACTCTGCTTGTTCTTTACTAACTGGCATACTCTGGCTAAGTGTCCTATCTTCCTGCACAAATGGCACATACTTTTGGCAAGAATGCAAATTGAGGACTTGTGTCCACTCGTGTCATAACAGGAATAGATAACCTTGTGTGGCTTGCAACAAGATGATCATCTCTTGAACTTTCTGTGGCTGCTTCACTTGCCTTTGATTCACAAACAGCACTTCCGCTGGAGACGTGTTGTAACCACGCAGGTTAGAGCCGTTTTTTGAGGCAGCTTCCATCAACATCACGATTTCTGATGCATGATCGAAAGACAGATCACTTTCTGCCAACAGCTTTTCCTGAATAGCATCATCATTTATTCCACGCACAAGTCTATCACGTAGCATTTGCGCTAATGTGGGGCCATAATTACAGAATCTGGTGAGAGCTACCTATGACTCTTAGTCATAGATCTCAAATAGTTAAAGTTGGAAATAATCTTAGTAATCCATTAGAAACAATCAAAAGAGTACCTCAGGGCTCTGTTCTGGGACCATTATTATTTAATAAACTGAAGAGCTAAAAAAACTGGTGCAGGCATGCGTATGCAAATAAAGAGATATGGAACCAATCAGAGTACGGCGCTGTGGTTGGCAACGCCTATATAACACAACAAGTGTCTGGCATAGTTGTTAGATCGGTTACTGCTGCTACAATGGCAGGTTATCAAGATTTAAGTGAGTTTGAACGTGGTGTTATAGTCGGCGCACGAGAGATGGGACATAGCATCTCCGAGGTAGCGATGAAATTTGGATTTTCACGTACGACCATTTCACGAGTGTACCGTGAATATCAGGAATCCGGTAAAAAATTAAATCTACGGCATCGCTGCAGCAGGAAAAAGATCATGCAAGAACGGGACGACTGACGAGAATCATTAAACGTGACAGACGTGCAACCCTTCCGCAAATTGCTGCAGATTTCAATGCTGGGCCATCCACAAGTGTCAGCGTGCGAACCATTCAACGAAACATGATCGATATGGGCTTTTGGAGCCGAAGGCCCACTCGTGTCACCCTTGATGACTGCATGACACAAAGCTTTACGCCTCGCCTGGGCCCGACAACACCGACATTGGATTGTTGAGGACTGGAAACACATTGCCTGGTCTGACGAGTCTCGGTTCCAATTGATTCGAGCGTGTGCGGGTATGGAGACAACCTCATGAATCCATGGACCCGACATGTCAACAGGGGACTGTTCAATCTGGTGGAGGCTCTGTGATGGTATGGGGCGTGATATGGGACCCCTGATACGTCTCTTACAGGTGACAGGTACGTAAGCATCCTGTCTGATCACCTGCACCCATTCATGTCCATTGTGCATTCCGACGGACTTGGACAATTTCAGCAGGACAATGCAACACCCCACACGTCCAGAATTGCTACAAAGTGGCTCCAGGAACACTCTTCTGACTTTAGACACTTCCGCTGGCCACCTAAATCCCCAGACATGAACATTATTGAACATATCTGGGATGCCTTGCAGTGTGCTGTTCAGAAGAGATCTCCACCCCCTCTCACTCCTACGGATTTATGGACAGCCCTGCAGGATTCATGGTGTCAATTACCTCCAGCACTACTTCAGACATTAGTCGAGTCCATGCCACGTCGTGTTGCGGCACTTCTGCGGGCTTGCGGGGCCCTACACAATATTAGGCAGGTGTACCAGTTTTTTTTGGCTCTTTAGTGTATATTCATAAATAACCTTTGTAACATTGAAGTAACTGGTAAAATCATCACATTTGCAGATGACACAGTATTGCTTTATTCAACCTATGACGATCATTTACTAGCAAGTTTGATAAACACTGATTTATTGATAATTTTTAATTGGTTTATCAGTAACGACTTACAAATAAATGTAACAAAAACTAAGTTTATGTACTTCTCTTCTATGGCTAATATAAACTTAAAACCATAATCTGATATTCCACAATAATAATTGCCAAAATATTTCAAGCTGTAACTGCCAGAGTCTCGAACAAGTTTCCATGATTAAATACCTAGATATTCATATTGATCATAACCTTAGATGGAAAAACTCATGTAAAATATTTGCAAAATAAACTTTCTGTAATTTACAAACTATATTACCTTAACCATATATAGATCACTCGTTCATGTTAACACTTTATTACTCAATAGCTATAATACCCGGCATTGCCCGGGTTTTCTTCAATGAGGCTTTTTTGGATCACGTGATATCTCCCTTTTTCTTTGAGGGACATGCAAACCGTGTCTAAGGTAACCAATATGAGGACTTCCCACGTGACTCATGAAAGAAACAAATCTAGATTTAAAGAAATGTAAAAATGAATATTTTTTCCCCCTTTTTTTAAAGGGCGCTAGGTATTTTGATTTCCCCCCCCCCAAACTTCAAGTTATCCATCTGCCTGTTTCTGCTTCTAAAAATGCTTAATTAAAGCTGTGGAATTTCTTCGATACACTTTATTTTCATGCTTGAGAAGATATAAATAAATGGTTGAAATCAATGTTATTGCATAAATATCCAAACTAAAAAGTAGGTCTGGCTAATTACTTCATATTTAATTTTCTGGGCTTTGTATATTTCTAAGCGAACTATTATATATTTCAAAAATTGAGAATTCAATACAATTTTTAAAATTATTGGTGTGACAGAAAACCCCACAAAATTTCTGCATTTCTACAGTAAAATCGGCAATTTTGACAGATTCCTATGGAGATCATCTTTTGCCTGACTCTCAAAGCAATTGTGATGATGATTATGATGTCTATTCAAAAAGCCTCATTACTGGGAGTATTGGAAATGTGGCAAACCATTATAAAGGCATATACACGTCTGAAACGCATTGCTAGGGAACCATGTTAACCAAAGTAAACGTTCCGGAAGTGATTGTTGAGGCCCAAAAACCATTGTTGCCTGACAGTTTTTTGCCCATTTGGGGCATTTGCCCTGCTCTGAGAAAATTTTAAACTAGCCTATTGTTCAAGTCTGGTCCCATTTGGTATATATGAAAAATTTTGCGACAATTGATCACAAATTGTAGATTTGTATAGAGAACACACAGAAAATCAATTTTATATATATAGATTATTCCATTCGCTTCTATTATATGGTTTGGCTATCTGGGGTGCCACTAGGGCCATCTTAAGAGTATCATGGGCCCAGTGGTGTAGCCAGGGGGGGGGAGCAGAGGGAGCGATTGCTCCCCCAATCGAAATTTTGCCCACATTGGCACCTATTTTTCTAAATGACTTTGATCTTTAAAAAAAAACTTGAAAAAAATATGTATTGACTTTTTTATTTTCTACATTCATTGACTAAAATGTTCAGTAAGGAAAAAAATCTACATTTATATTTGCGCCTCTTGCAGTTTCACAGTGATTGGGTTTGTACCAATTCTTAAGAAAAGAAGGAAAAAAAAAAGAAAGTGGAGGTTTTCATTATACCATTTTTGACAATTGCTCTCAAACTTTTCATCTGGAGGCACGTTCAGATCAGCCTCTGTCCCCCACCTTTATTAAAGGGGGCAAATGATCTTGCCCGCTTCTAGCTGTAACTTTTTTCTCTTGCTATTGGTCATTCTCGGTAGAGCTCCTAGAAATACCTTTTATAGGTATGAGGATATGACGTTCACAAAATGCTCATTCTGTTCTGAAGGGCCACCAAGAGCATTGACTAAGGTGCCTTTTGAAGAAATTAGGCACGGGAACCTATTGTGGACAGACCACTGAACCTATGAAGTAATGGCTAGGATTCAAGCTCCACGAAGTATCGCCTTTTCTTTGGGCGCCTTAGGTAGAGTTTAAGCTCCTAGAAATGACACTTTGTGTATAGGGGACTTAGCTAGATTCATAATGCCTAGAATAGAAATGCCACTTTATCTGCAGGTGTCTTGGCAAGAGCTACTAGCTTGTGTATAGGGCCGTGTCAAATTGTCAAATACTAAGAAAAAATGGAGAACAGCTATGGGCTTTTGAGCTCCAAAAACCCAAGATTTTGGGGCACAAAAGAAGGGACACTTCTTAAAAAGGTGGGTAAATAAAAACCTATAATCTTTAGGTTACCCTTCGCTTGTACTTCTGCAATCTAGTAGTATGTGATAACCACTGCGATCGTGTGGGCATCATGATGGATTCATCCCGGTTTGAACCCCACTAGTGGCACAGTCGCGGTTGACTGAAGCGAGTCTTTTCTTTTCTTTTCAATTTCTACGTACGAATGCTAACCTATCTTTCGTTTGCAAAGCCTTTCCGCAGAGAGCAGGCACGCTTTCACCATGGTATTTGCATAACACGAAACTTCAGGCATCTGCCAGTTTCACTTCTAATATGGAAGACAGATGGCAAAACTTCTCAAATCGAAACCATGCATAACTATGACATCTTACATACGTTATGGTCATGCATAAAATATAAGAAAAAACTTTCCGGCATGCATTAATTTGTTAGAAATTCCATAAGAGAAATGTCTTGGAAGTACATGCACGATTGAGTAGAAGTAATGTACATGTGATACATGCTTACGATGAGAGTGTAAGATGATAAAAAAGATTAAATGGAAGCATGAAGATTTCTCTGTACTTTCATATCTTGGAATAATTTTAGAGAGAAAGAAAATATATATTATTTATATTTATATTAATAATTATTATTATATTATACCATTTTTATTTTATTCTCCTATCATTTTTTATATTTTAATTTTTTTTTCGAACTACCTGTGAGGGTGACTTCCCAGTTGTTTTTGGTGTTTGCATCTGTATAAGTACACAAAACATGAAATGGAAGTTACATTTTTTTTAATTAAAAAATACATTAATCAATTGAAAGGTAATTAATTTAATATGAAAAATAACATCCACTGAAAACAAAATAAATTTGATTTTTTTCAAATTGGGAAATTTAAAGTTCTTTCCACTAATGCATAATTTTAAGTTTGCACCTCAAGCACGAACAAAAAAATGCCGCCTTTTCCAATTTCGCTCCCCCATGGACCAAAACCTGGCTACGCCACTGCATGGACCACAGTCAGTTGATTTTTCTAAGGCCCTACCAAACAAATTCTAGAAAATTTCAACTAGATCTCATTTTTGTGAGGCTCCCAGGCCCATGCCTTAAGACGGCACTGGTGGAGACTTTCTTTCAAATCTTACACCAATAATGAAACTGCAAAAAAAAGCAATAAGCCTCATCACACGTGATTATTTGACTCCTTCAAAACAACTTTTCTACAGTCTTGGAATCCTTCCACTACGTCAGCTTTATTTCCACTAATCTACTATAATTATTTTTAAACGACAATTTGCTTTACCTTTGAACAGTTCCCATTTCTCAAATAGATTGAACAATATATACTCTCTGCCATTTATCCACCAATCTCTAATGAAGAATCATTTTATTTACTCATCCTGAAATTTTACAACTCTTTACCAACGAATGTCCTTAATATTACCTAATTTATTACCTTTCAAAAGACAAATGAAGCAATATGTTTTTTCAATCAGTGACATTGAGAGTTTCTTTTGAGTTGCCTAATGTTCCTCAATCAGTTAAATTATGAATCTATTTCATCATGCGCATTGCAACATTATATTGATTTGTTATTTGAACTTATCTGAAAATTATGCAATGTGTATTTGATATATTTTTTCATTATTTTATATAATTGCACTCTTTGTTGTTGCCAAAAATACTACAAATTATACGAAAGTTTTGTTTTGAAATTTGATTTTTTAACCGCACCCCCCCCCCTTTTCGTGAAACTGTGTGTGTTTTTCTAATATTTCGGTTTTAGTTTGTTGATATTGTTCACTAATATGCAACTATGTACCTTATATTATTCATTATAAACTTGCAATATATCATTATACCCAGTACGGGTTTCTAGACCTCTTCACTGTTTTTTTTTGTCTCATCTTGTATTTATGTAAGCAATAAAACAATAAAAAATATTAAGCTCGAAGTTTGGCTATGAAGGTCGGCATGGATTCTCCCAGCTTCCTACAGTGACAATTGAATTTAAACCACTCTACGATCTACAGCAGACTTCATCTGTAACTTCATTCACGATGAAATATTGACAACCTTTCAGCATACTCCGAAAAAGGTTCTTTAACTGGTGACGATCGCACAATGATCCTAGATTATACATCTCCAGAGGAGTGATGTCATCTTCGATCCCTCTACAATAATGGTGATCTTTTTGTTATGTGGGAAATTCCGCCATATTTTAGACCCCATGGACCTCTCAGCTACCGGAAACCACCAGAGGATGCACTGATAAGAGCTAGAGGTCGGGCTGCTGACGTCCCATATAAATTAATTTCCCTCATGACGGCGATGTCGCTATTTTCATGGAGAAATATGATTCCGATTCCCGTATAGTTGGGACTAGGGTCAATTGTTCATCTTCAAATGTTTTAGTTTTCATTAAGGAACCTCCCAGGGGAGGTATTACAATGTCTCGTTGTGTGGAAAAACTTAGTTGTACTCACTTGTTTTCGGCGGGGGAGGGGGGCTGCAGACCTCCGTCGGAACACTTCATTTTTCATTATTGTTTATTCAATGATGACGTAGTAGGGAGAGTCTGATCAGCTCTCCGGATTGCATCATGTTGCCAGGCTTCCGATATAATATTTTCTTTGATGTTTATTTTTATAAATGCATGAATATGCAAATGTGATGTTTTTGTTGAGGCGGAAAGGCCTTACGAGGACATGTGGTCCTAAATTTTTATAAAATGTATGTGTATAAATTCCTCCCTCTTCGGCTAACCAACTCTCTTCCTTTGTAGTACTCATTCAACTGAAACCCTCTAGTTGGGCGGTTGTCCGTCATACAACCACTTCATTTGGCCTTAGGCTGGGAAAATTATCCAGTAGTTTGATCAATATGTGATAGTTCAATTGTCTAAATCTGTTTCCCTTAATAAATAACATTTCCATGCGAAAGTTGAATTGTGTTAATTTTCCACTTGTCGTTTGCTTCTACAAATTACTGGATATTTCGAACCGGCAATCAACTTCCACAAGTAAAGTTGTAATTTTGGGGGCTCGACCAGTTCTCAGTAAATATAGCAAAAAGGCAGCTCTGTCTCCACTCTTCATACTACTAATGTGTGTTATAAGGAATCGAAAAGTGCGTCTCTGGTGTATTGGTTAGCGCACTTGCCCAGTATACAAGGGGATCCAGGTTCAATTCACGGAGGAGACAAATCACTTTTCTTTCCAAATATCAGTTTTGGCATAACAGCCAGAAAATTTCTCATATATTTCAGGCTCAAGTGGAGATACCACTTGAGCCAATTTTTTGTTGACATATCTTTTATACTCCTATCAGAAAATGCACTCATGGATCAGAAAATGCACTCATGGATCAGAAAAAATTTGTTGATCAATAAAATTTACTTTGATTTTTTTATAGTGCACAGAGTATAGTGTGTGTGTGTAAAAGGGTGTTTACTGTATTAAACTTCTGTGTACTGCGCAGAAAGTAGCAATACAATTATTTTAACACTATCAGTGATATTACAAAATATCAATGTTATTAAACAAATTAAGGGAAAAATCTGGAGACGTTTAAAAATATATTGACGTCGATTTTGAACGAGATGTAAAAAAAAATTGTAGCGATTTTCAAAATGTCTTGAAAACATATCACAATAGAGAGATTTATCAGTTAAATAATATTCTTATATTGAGATGAGTTCAAGATTAGAATAAAGCCATTTCTATACAAGATTTGAAAAAAAAAAAAATTTTGTAGAGTGATTCATCTTTGTACCGAGTACAATAATTTATAATGATTTATCACTATGAATAATTTTTTCCAATCAGTATGTGTGCAGATAACATTTTAAACGATAATGCTGTCTCTGAATCATGTTACTAAATTAAGGAACTTAATTCAGAGAATTATTCATTACAATGAAAAACTTGATAAATTAATAATGAATAAATAACTTCCAATTCTAACTAGTTTGCCTCCGTGCTCTCACCTTCATCGAAAAATGTACGCGCTAGCTGCAATGTTTATTTCCGTAACGCGAGCTTAACAAGTGGTCCCCGGTTCTTGTTAGCTAACGTTTCACGTAGCGATGGCGGTAACGAAATGAGAAAAATCAACCTTTAGTGATGATGACGCAAATCCATCCCACAATCCACTGCAAACATGTTTGAAATGCTGGCATAACGACATCAGCGTAATAGATCCCCAGCTCCTTGTTATCTTTCGTCCTATTTTTTTTTTTAACCTCTTTCCTTGCAGCTCTTTCTGTCAAACGGACCCTATGGACTGGTTATTACTTGTCGTCAAAAGGACTGATTGTGGACTAACCTTGAGCACTTCAAATTCCCAGACTCGTGAAAAACGTGATCAACTTTTCAGTTCAGAATTCTTTGTTGTTAGGAAACCTAATAAATTATTTGTTCATTGTCAATGTGTATTTGCCTGGTCACTTGCAGCAACACATACAAACACCCTTAATGCAATGAAAAAGTTGCAAACTCGGTTGAATTCTCCTATTATTAAACGACAGCACCTGGAATGTATGAGAAAATCACTTGAAGAAACTAGGGCTACCTCACTAGAGCTTGTTTCTATCCTATTCCTGCCCAACCAACATAATGATTTTCAACTCCTGACTGAAAGTCATTCAGTCAGGAATCCTCAGGAATAATGAATCCCATCCTCGTGGCTACTGAAATGTCTCTCTAGACATTTATACAGGTCAGACTGCGGCAGGGCCATCTCAAGAGCATCATGGGATCTTGGACCAAGTTATTTTTCTGAGGCCCTAACTGGCAAATTATCAGAAATTTCAACCACATTTCTTTCTTACTGAGGCCACTTTTTCTTTTGAGGCCAAAGGCTGTGCCCGGGCGGGCCCGTGCGTTGAGATTGCACTGGACTGAAGGAGCATTTTGATTCACACAATAGCATAATAAGTTTTATTACAAACTACATTGACACAATGGCCATAGAGAAATGTGACAGACTACCATGGCCACCAGAATCGAAATACCCCACAAAACCAAACAGCGTGTGCATTTCCGAGCTCGCGCTTTGCATTGTTGCCAATAAGATGTAACCAAATGATGCATATGTAACAATTTAATCTTTCATTTTACATGAAATGGCTAAAAAGCTTTTTGAAAGAGAAGTGGAGGTACATCTGGAAAGAGATTTAGAGCTGGACAAAAATTTAATGTGCTCAAGTTAACAGTAATTCTCATAGTTAAGCCAAATTTCAGCTAATAATGATGTTATGCAAGATTAGTATACAAATCCATATCAACGAAAATGTTCTCTCGTCAGCTGAATCTGAACTAGTTAGTGGAAGCTAAAAAACACTGAAAAAATCTCAGTTAGCTGAAAAATTTAAGCTGAAATCTGAAACAGTGAAAAAAGAAAATAATTAATTGAAGTTTTTATTCTAATCACCTCCACTTTGAACAGCTGTTAAGAGTGACATCGCTCTTTCTTGTCTTCCAATTATTTCATCAAGCTTTCTATGCAAGCCTTTCAAAACTTCAAATATTGAGCTTTGTCCTTGAAAGATTTGTTGAAGCTCTCTTTGTTGAGAAGTTTCATACTGAAAATGAGTAAAAGCTTTATGCAATGTTAACCATGCTTTAAAACATTACATATATATGTAATGGTAAAAGCCAGAAGAGTGGTAAAACCTAGGTTTTACCAAGTCCAGTTGGTAAAAGCCTGAAAAACGCTTGTAAACGTATACATTTTGGCCTTTTACCAAGTACTTTGGTAAATGCTGACATTTAGAAACATTCATGAAAATTAGCAAAAATGTGAATTTTCTAATTTTCATAAATTTGAAAACTTTTCATTTATTATTCACAGTGATCCTGATGCTAGTTAAAATCATAATTAACTAATTAAGCATTAGAAAATTAGTAAAATTGTGAATTTTCTGATGTTCATAAACTTTAAAGCTTGTCATCTATTAATCACGATGATCATGATGCTAATTAAAATCATAATTAATTAACTAATTAGTCATTCAAATTCATGAAAATTAGTAAAAATGTGATTTCTCTCACTTTCATAAATTTGAAAGCTTGTCATTTATTAGGAATTAATTAACTAATTATTCATTCAAGTTCATGAATTTTTCTAATTTTCTGCACGCCAGAGTGCACGTGTTCCGGATATTTTAATGATAATTGGCAGTAAACTGTAATTATAGCTCATTTCTGGGTTTTTTTCCACGTCGGCAACAACCAAACCCAATCTTCAAATTTTGGAAAAAATATGTTATTATACAGTTGTGATATCAATCGTAATAACTGTAATTTACAAATTTAGAAAATGACTGATTACGATTGTCTTGGCAAATTCATTGAGTTTTTATTTATAGTATTTTTGCTAGCTATGTGTTTTTGAAATGGCCAAAAATCTTATTCCTATTAATTATCTTTAAATGAATTTCCAATCAAAATTGGTTCAAAGAACTATTCTCTAAATCATTGCCATTCCTTAAGCAGCGTGGGTTTCAAGCGCAGCAGGTAGGAGTCTTATCTTTCCCTTTTCTTTTCTGCAATTTTTGGTGTTAATCCTATGTTTGCCGTGCACGGAGACCCGTAGGGCTGCAAATGGGGATCCTGGTTAGCCTGATGTGCTAGCTTTGGCCTTAGATTCAGCCGAAACAGGAGGCCTGGATTAGCCCCGTCTGGGTAAATCGGCTGGTAACCCAGGTTTATCCGGTGGCTGAAGGGGTTACACTACTGGGCAGGTAGAGGGGCCGGGCCTGCCGGACTTCGCAAAGTTTCTTAGTGCTGCTTCACGTTGCTCTTGGTTCTTGAATACGTCTTCCCTAACCTGACGTTGCTACTAACCTTCATTGGTTACTTGTGCGAGTCCCCTCATAGGGCTCCATGGTGGGCATGGTCAGTAGGAGTGGAACAATACCCATTAAAAATTGAAAAAACCAAAAATGCACCAAAATGTCAGTGAGTATGGTGCAATGTATGAGTGAAACAGTTGTCATGGAAACTGTTTCTTCAAATTCACATCTGTCTCATTTTTCTTCTTACATAGTTCTGATACCGATAAACAGCTGTCAAAAATATCCCCATTCTTGATTGATAAAGCTCTCCATGGCGAAATTGCAACTTTAAAATCAGTGAAGGCTCTTCGTTTCAGGGGACCTTCTCATCGTAACTAACACTCCCACACAAGTCGAACTCATTCAAAAGCTCACATTTCTGGGAAACATTTCCATAACAGTGAAAATCCATCCCACGTTGAATTATTCACGTGTGGTGTCATTTCAGACCCTAACTTGATTAACATGGATGAAGAAGAACTAGCATTTCAAGGTGTAACATCTGCCAAACATATCATGAGCTGCTGCTGAAAAAAAAAAAGCAGCAATCCAGCTCTATCATGTAATATAATCCTGACATTTTCATCCCCAACATTGCCAAAAGATGTCAAAATCGGTTACAATATAACCTCAAAATTCGGCCATACATACCTAACCCTGTAAGATGTTTCAACTGCCAAAAATTTGGTCACTAATGAATGACGTGCCATAGTCAACCCACCTGCGCAAAGTGCAGTGAGAGAGACCACATTTCGGACAACTGCACTTCAACATCATTCAAGTGCATCAATTACGGTGGCAATCACAGAAAATGTCCGAAATGGAATGAAGGTCCTTAATAACATTTCATATATCGAAGCATGCCATCGTATAACCTCTAACCAAGCTCCAATAGTTGGTAGATCATACGCTAATATGGCAACAACTCCATCACTAGCTAATAAGACTAACAATGTCACCAAAGTATCTGTAACAACTCAGACTGAACCCATAGCTGACAAACTTCATCTAACCAACCATGTAATAGTTGTGGCTGCTGTTTCTCTGCTGGATTACGGAGGGAGTCCACCACCTCCGAAGAAGAAGTTGGAAAAGCAACAGCAAACACATTCAAAATATCTACAGGTACTAAGCCAAAAATCAATACCAGAAATAAATCTAAAGTGAAACTATTCAAGACCAGCTATTCGAAAAAAGCCATACAGAGCAATGAAGAAACCTACACTGAAAAACATGTCACAGCTTGATGACAAATCAATTTGTTACATGGATCTTGATAATCCATCAGAATCCAGTGGTACTCGCCAGAAACTAGACCGGAATAAATTCAAAGACCTTGAACTGTCTACTTCTATTTGAAATTTAAATTTATGGCCAACATAATTCAATAGAACATTTGTGGTCTTAGATCTAGTTATGAAGATCTCAAGCATTTGATCAATCGCTATCATCCTGTTTGCGTGGCAATCCAGGAAATTTTCACGAAGCCTTCGGAAACATGAAACACCAGGCGACATTCCCTGCTTCGTATCGATTATGATGACGGGAGTAGAGCATGTCGCGGTGTTGCGCTGCTAGTTCCTTATAACGTGTAATCACACGCTTTAACACTGCACACAAACTTGAAAGCCATAGCAGTGGAAATCTATACAGGCCTAAGCATTACCATCTGTTCTATTTAATTGCCACCAAATGACACCATATTACAGAGAGATCTAGAAGATCTGACTGATCAATTACCTCCACCATTTTTTTCTTCTTGGAGACTTCAATGCTCATAACATGATATGGGGTTCTAACAGCGACACCGCTCGTGGGGAAATGGTTGAACGGCTGTTAGACAGCATGGATTTCGCCATCATGAATGATGGTAGTTTCACTCATTTCCACGCCCCAAACAAGTTTCACTGCAATAGATTTATCGTTATGCTAACCTTCACTCTCGCCCAACTGGTCCTGGTCGGTTGATCCAGACCTCCACAAGAGCAATCATTCTCCTCTAGTGGTTAAGTGCCTTGATCGACGCCATTGCATTCCCGAGGGACCCCCCTCGGTGGAAGTTTGTGGCAGCCCGATGGGATGATTTCACGGTAAGGGCAGAAATCGCAGAGAAACAGAGGATATGGTTTCGCAACCAGACATTGACCATTGTATCGACCTTGTGACCAGTTGCATAATTTCAGCAGCTGATGAAACAATACCCAGTCTCCTTCCTAAATTTCCTAAACCTTGGTGGAACCATGAATGTAGTCTTACAATTAAAGTACAAAAGAAAGCATGGAGTAGGTTCTGGCGGTATCCTACCCATGACAACAAGTTGGCCTTTTTAAAAGCAAAGGCGATAGTTGGAAGAACCAGGCACCAGGCTCAACGCGAGTCCTAGCAAAAGTTTACCACAGGGATCCATTCATCAACTTCATCTAAAATCATTTGGGACTGGATCCGAAAAATTAATGGTCATTATCAGTCTCATCCTATCACCATTTTAAATACCAATGACACTATCATCACAGATGTGAGGGATATTGCGGATACCATTGCCGCTGTCTCCAGTGATGTGAATTATCAATCGCTTCATCGCATTAAATCATCAGCTGAATGCAATTCGTATACTTTCCGGCCTTTTACAACGGAGGGTTACAATTTTATTGTTCCCCCTTCATAAACTGACAACGGCATTGAAGTCCTGACTCAGCTGTAGGGCCCGATGGTATTCATTATTCCCATGATTTGGCATCTCTCACCGGAATCACACATTTACTCATATTGTTTAATCAGATGTTGGGCAATCATTCATTTCCTGACATCTGGTGAGCAGCCATAGTTCTTGTATTCCCGAAGCCTGGCAAAAACCCTCAACAACCGAACAGTTACAGACCTATTGCTTTGACCAGTTGTCTATGTAAACTCATGGGACACATGATCAACCATCGCCTTATGCACTACCTTGAGGTTAACAATATTTTATCGAAACATCAAAGTCGCTTTAGACGGTTCAGGTCCACATCATGCAATATATTACGCCTTGAGACTTCAATTAGACAAGCATTCGTAAAGAGGGAGTACATGATAGCGAATTTTTTCGACATAGAAAAGGCCTACGACCGTACTTGGAGGCACAGAATTCTTTCCAACCTCTACAATTGCAGCTTGCGAGGCAACTTGCCCATTTTTATTAAGAACTTATTGGCTTGCAACATCTTTCAGGTACAGATCGGAAGCACGTTATAAACTCCCCAAATTCAAGAACAAAGTGTACCTCAAGGTAGTATTTTAAGTGTTACACTGTTTATTTTAAGACTCAACAGTGTTAAACCAACTCCTGTTGTCTGTTACTGGCACACTTTATGTGAATAATCTGTTAATATCATATAAATCAGTGAATACGAGGACAGCAGAGAGACAATTACAAACCGCACTCAACAAGATCAGCAAGTGGGCGCATAATAACGGCTTCTCATTCTTTGGCGACAAAATTGTCGCTATGCACTTTTGTTGACGTTGAGATCTTCATGATGACCCACAAATGTTTCTCAACAATAACCCAATACCGATAGTAGAAAACACCAAAATCATCCTTTTTGATTAAGTACACCCATTTGTTCCCTAAAATTTTTCGATCGTCAGGTTTTGGGACCAGATCGTATATATCCCACGATTTTATAGTGCTTCGATCTCATCTTTCATTGCGTTTTGCCACTCATCCACTCATTCTTCTGTGATGAATTTCTTGCTTCAAAGTAAGAATTAGGGATTTTTATGTCGACACAGTGTGCTTCTACGTTCATATCTGATTCATTCGATGTGTTACCATAAACATCATTTTCTCGCGTTGTATTCCCTTTGAAATCAAAATCGTCTAGGTTTATGACTAGATCATAGGTTTATGTTGATCCCTTTTCGTTCACAATATTTTTATACATCGTTTTTACTTCTGAGTCAGATATTTTCTTCAGGATAGTAATAGACATCCTGCCTGTCCACTGTATCACCTTTTTTCTTGTTTTTACAATCCTTTTCCATTTCATGTTCTCGTCATATTGCATTTTCTGACTTTCTATGTCCTCTTCAGAATCTCCCATTTCCAGTTCTGAATTGTTATGAAAGTTAATCAAAGGATTTTCACGATGTTTTTTAAACTTTCTTTGAATTTCTGTACCCATAGTAAATTCACTAAACTTTACATGCTTCGTCTCAATAACCTTGTCGGTTTTCAAAATCCAAACTCTATATTCTTTTGTTTTTATTGCATAGCCAACCAACCCTCCTTTTTCTGCTTTGCTATCTAGCTTATCTCAATATCTTTTAGGAATAAACACGTAAGCCAAACTTCCTATAACTTTCAAATGTCTGACAGAAAATTTTCAGCCACTGAAAACATTCAAGGGTGCTTTCCCTTTTAAAATTTTATGCGGGAATCTATTTCGTAAATAGTTCTGTGTATTTACTAGTTCAGCCCATGTGTCTTTCAGTAATCTTCCTTGAAGCAACAAGGACCTGACTCCTTCCATGAAGGTTTGATTATATCGTTCCACAATACCATTCATTTCTGGAGTTCTTCGCCTTCATTTCATTCTCTCAAATGTCTCGAAATATTTAACACAAATCTCAGATCCAATCTGTTTGATTTTTTTCCCCATTTGCCATTCTATTTAGTTTGATACAATTTGAAAGATTTAAAAACTTAATTTTTATGTTTCAAAAGATATACAACTGCACACATATATATATACCGGGAAAAATCGCTAATTATGGTATAGAAATACACTGGGCTGCTCCTTTTGATAATACGGGTGCCGGTCCCCATAAGTCCATGTGACATAATTCTAATATACCAGTAGTTTTGACTTAATAGACTCTTTCAAATGATGCGCATTTTGATTTAGACATCATACATGTATCACAATTTTCAATTTTTCCATGTAGTTTATCAAGTCTGTATATATACTAAGCCACTTTTTGAAAATTTACGTAATGCTTTAGCATTTGATGTCTGAATCCGGTGTGCCATAACATCACGTTGTTTCTATCAAGCAAATGAGCTTCATGTGTAGTAATAATTTTAATTACCTCTGTATTAATGACATGAAGCTTTCCGGATGAAGGGGCACTGAAAAATAATTTTCCTTTGCTTTGAAAACATCAATTTTTCAATCACCTAAGCGAGCTCTGTAACCCGCAATGTCTATTAGTCTTCCGCTAATTAAATTTCAGCACATACGGGGAGCATACAAAACATTTTGCAATAAACGTTCTACATTACCTTTTGTCTAAAATATCTTAATTTTAACATCACTGGATCCAAGAACCTTTGTCGTTCCTTCTGCTACGATGGTTTCGCTGTCTGGGATCTCTCAAAAAGTTGAGAAAGAGGTTCAGTCCTTGCAAAAATGTTCGGTTGTGGCTGTATCAATTAGCCACTGCACACTCTTTGATGTTGATATCATCACAGAAGCGTACAATACGGTGGATCGAAAAGTATAGGAAAATTTTTGCCAATTCATGTCTTGTGTGTATTAGTTTGCATAATTTTTTTATTAAAATCCATTCATATCTTCCAGTGCCCCAAACACCCCAAAAATAGTTAAAAATTGACATTTTGATGAAAATGTATAAAAACATTTTTTTTAAAATTACTTTTGACGTGGGGTGGGAAAGTTCTGTCTTGGGCATATTAGTTGGTATTATTTTTTTTTATTGAAATCCATTCATACCTTCTGGTGCCCTGAGCGCCCCAAAAAGTCAAAAATTCACACTTTTATGAAAATATATTAAAAATTGTTTATAAATTTCAGAGTATTCAGGTATTAAAGTATAAACTTATAAATAACAATAATTTTACAATAATACACGAAGTACAAATTTAAAAATTAAAGCAAAACAAATCATAAAACTTATAAAAATTGAACTTATATAATGGCTTTTTTAATTGTATTTAGAATTAGAAACATGTAAATCTTCAAATAAATGTTGTAATGCTTTTTGGTATTAAAATGTTCGATATGGCTTCTTGATTTTATCCTATTCAATATGAAGTTGTGTCTCTTCTCCACACGCACTTTCCAATGCATCAGACACTAGGCGAATGCAACTTTCAACTGCTTAGTATGGCATGAATATTTTCAACATTCCTTCCAACTTTTACCATGACTTCAAACTTTTACCATACTAAATAATTTTATACATTTTTTAATAAACAATGAATGATTTTTCATTATCTGCCTACTATTTTCCCTGTGAAATTGATTATTTAGCTCATTTTTTATTCAAAATTTGTATAAAAATATATTTTTTGGCAAATATTTAAATGTCTTGGGGCACCAGAAAAAAGTAATTGAAGTTGAAAAAATTTTACATTTATGCTAGCATGTTTAAAAGACAACTTTTGCACCCCAAGCCAATTCTTTTATCCACATTTCGATTCACCCTAGCATATAATGACACCACTTTCACTACTGTCAACACAATGAAGATCATTTTTCTTCATTTTGTTGCTTATCACAGTTTTCCGTTCTTTACAGTTTCTTGCGATATGTCCAATGACTCCACATTTGCAGCACACTCTCGAACCCTTGAATCTTGATTTCATCTTTTCGGATGATTTTCCGACATTCCGTCAAACCAAATGCTGTTACCTTCAGAGGTCATCTCATCTTCACGATGTTGAACTCAATTGTACTCGGACAAAAAAAATTCACGTACTTTCGCTGATGTAAACTCTCTATCTGGATGTTGATACAACTGCATCACCACGTTGTCATACGCATGCGATAGATGGGGTAGAAGTTAAAATGCCAATTCATCATTGGACACTTTTCGTCCAGCTAGTTCCAAATCGTTGACAGCTCTGAAAATTCTGCCAACATACATAGACATTGTTTCAGACAGCATGAACTTCATTCCCATGAATTCGCTTTGAAGTGCTGCCACTAGTGCTTGTGCTTCGGTTCATAGGCTTGCTCTATATCTTTCCAAACCATTAAGTTTTCTAATACGATGTTTTTCAATTCATCCTCTATGCTCAGGCATATGACAGAAAGAACTTTATCCCTCTTAGAATTGAATTGCGATATTTCTTTTCGTGTAGCTTCTGATGAAGGCTTGGGTTCAGAACCATCCACAAAACCGAACAGTTCCTGGTTCATCACCAACATCTTTGCGTTGAATTTCCAATGACGATAATTGTCCTTATTCAACTTCGAATAAGCAAAGATACTACCATCCGATGTCATTTATCAAATTTTTTCAAGTCCCTAATTTCAACAACTCAGTCAAAAACAGGCACTGGGCCTATAACCCTAAGCCCCGAACAAGGGTTTTTTACCTTTTAACATAACGAGAACAAGTCCTGTATTAATTTTATATGGACATTTGTTTTGACGCATCTTGACCTATGTTGGGAGCAGAACATGCCGACTGGGTTGAAGAAAGAAAAACAACGATCGGAAGTTCATTTTGAACTCTAACTTTTATTCCATAAAATTTGCAAAAAAAAAACAAGATAATTTAAGATCAAAAATACGGCCGGCAATCAGAGAGAGAAAAATCGAATCCCAACATTCATGCAGAAAAAAAAAAACAGACACACATCATGCAGAGAAAAACCAGTCTATATAGATCCGCGCTCCCACGAGGGTTCCCACACGTGCATAAAAAAAAAAAAAAAAAAAAAAAAAAAATCAAAATCCAATTAAAACACCATTTTTACAACAAAATGGCAAAATTTTGTCTGACAGTGTTATCTACTCTACGGGAAGTTTTGAACCTCTTTTAAAGTGTGCTTTACACTAGATATTTTAAAAGGCCTCATGTGAGGCATTATTGCCATTGTCCTGCTCCCAGGGGTGGCTCGAGCTTATTCATCACCCGGGACCGCCGTGAGACAGTTTGGTTTTATCAGACAATGACGTCACTCTCCGCTATCTATACGAAGGTTTTTTAACAGCTAGCTGATGTGAAGACAAATCCAGGAAAGAAAATCCAACTGGCCTTGCAGGAATTGAACACATTTCCTCTCACTTGCCGGGTGAGCACACTAGACCATGAAGTCAACAAAACCTCTTTCCTTGCACTCGTGTGCGTTGAACGAGACCGTATATGGACAGCCAGACCTAACATGAACTGCTGTCAAAACTTTCGTAGCAGATAGTGACATCATTTTTGGATAAATAGCCATTTGGTGGCAATGTCAGAAATTGTGAGCCTTGGCTGTCCATGTACGGCCCCATTCAGCACACACAAGCTCTAAGCAAAGAGGATTTGTTGGCTTTGTGGTCTAGTACACTCACCCAGTAAGTGAGAGGATGTAGGTTCCCACAAGGGAACTTGAATTTTCTTTCCTGAATTTATCTTCCAGCTGTCAAAACATTCATAGTAATAGCAGCGAGAGACATCATTTTCAGATATTATCAAACACTTTGCATGTACGGAAAAAAGCGTTAGCAGGAGGGGAAAGAGACCTTCAATCAGTAGGGTGATTATTCGTCTGGTATTTCGTGGGACATTATCCGTATTTTCAGGTAATTTTGGTCATGCCGACTTTTTCATAAAAATGTTCCAGTTTTTTCCCGTATTCTCAATAAATTCAAATTTAATTTTTAGTCTTTATTGAAATCAATGATTGAAATTGCTGTATTTTCAACTAATAAATTATGATAATAACAACTACAAATAAGAAAATTCATCTCACATACTTGTCATCATTTTATCATAGTTTTTAGCATTCAGTAAAAGTTTGCAAAGATGTCAGTTTTTATTTGGCAAACCACTCAAATATAGTATAACAAGATTTTTTGATTTCATAGATAACTGCTTTAATTATGATAGCTTGTCTACAGATTTGAAATAATACCAAACAAACAATACTCCTTTCGTTCTGAACTTCACATTCATGTGAATCTAATTTTTCCATAACAGACAGTATAAAAAATCAAAACTGATCACAGCAGGAATTCCCTCACGATGAATACTCTCGAATACCCTCCTTCATCAAGGGTTTTTTTTCCAAGTATTTCCATAAATTCTGTAACTTAGTAAGATTTTTTATCAGTGGGCCACATGTGGCCAATGGGCCATGTGTTGAAAGGTCCTTGGCTGAAGCTCACGAAGAACAAATGAAAGAAAAAAAATGAACCAGTGGACATTATAAGTGAGCGTACACGTTCCAAAAGTGACTGTTGGGGCTCAGGAACCAATGTTGCCTGACGATTTTTTGCCCATTTCAGGCATTTGCCCAGCTCTGACGAACTTTTAAAATAGCCTAGATTCAATCCTGGTCCTGTTTGGTATATGTGCAAAATTTGGTGACGATCTGCTTCCGGCACAACTCACTAGATAGTAAATTTCCCATGGCGATAGACCCGAGTTGTGCTCGGTTTAAAAAAAAGAAAGAATAAGCGAGCACGTACAAGTATATTCAGATCTGTCTCAATATTAAAACAGATTCACTTTACTCTCTACCAACGGTAAAGTTTCACACCACACAAAGAAGATAAGTCGTTTTCAAGGGAGTGTGCATGCGGTACTTCAGAGATTTCAGCAAATCAAAAGGAAAAAGAGTCCCACTATGAAAATTAACGGGGAACAAATTAAGTTTGCTGATAAACATCTCAAAACTATAAGAATATGGTTCGCCAACAAGCTAATGTTTTTAGCACATGCACATCACTTACTTGGAAAAACGACCAATGCACTGGATCATTTCAGACGATTATTGGGTGCAGAGTGTGGGAATACCATCGTAATCTGAAGAACAACCCTCTTCAAAACTGTACTGTATCAACAGATTGCCCTTGGGGATCCCATCTGGATTTCTTCCCCCTCTGCCTGGCTCCTGGCAAAGAAGGGACGTGATTCAAAGACAAGTTTTATATCACATGAGCATATCAAACCATGACCATCACAGTTTTACAGATTGCTACTGGCAACCCCCCCCCCCCACAGGGCCTGGCTATAAAATCTTTCAAATTCATAAAAATTAGAGAAATCACATTTTTACCAATTTTCCCAAATTTGAATGAATAATTAGTTAATTATGATTTTAGTTAGCATCAGGATCGTCGTGATTAATAAATGACAAGCTTTCAAAATTATAAAAATTAGAAAATTTGCATTTTTACTAATTTTCATGAAAGTTGTTAAATGTCAGCATTTACCAAAGTGCTCGATAAAAGTCCGAAATGTTATACATTTACAAGTATTTTTCAGGCTTTTACCAACTCAAAAACTGGTTTACCACTCTTCTGGCTTTTACTTTTACCGTAACATACATTCATTATGTGAAGTCTCTTTTTTTTTACAATCTTTTTCTATATATTGAACTTTTGCTTAAATACTCACATGTTTATTAATTTTTGTTAGTTTTTCTACTTCTCCATGAAAAAAAAAAACCCGTCATATTGTTTTTAAAACTTTCAAGTTTTACACTGTCTCTTAATTTTACTTAAGTCTGTTCATTCTAACTTGGGTCCAAATGTAAATAAAAGAACGTGTGCAGTACTCAAAATGATTGGTTGAAGAACATTTGACATTTCTTACTGCACAATACTGCAAAAAATATAGTCCTTTGTCGTTTGCCCCTCATTTCATAAAATACCTCATAATTTATCATTTTTTTCGTGTTAGTTAGACGTTATCTTTATGGTGGGTGTCAGAAGGATACGCCCTTCTTTCCACTGCTGCTCTGGCTGTCAACAGAACGTTTCTTTGCTATAGTCGTAAAACAGTACACACTTCAAGAGATCTCTTTGCCAACATATATGTGCGTGTCTGGTTTCGAAAAGCCAGTTAGAATATCATTTGCAGCTGCGTTTTAGGTGCGTATAACTAAGCAACAAAAATTTTGTTGCTGTAAACAAGATCTTTCTTCTTACCCCTGCGCTATAAAACTCGAAGGATAGGGGTGGGTTACTTATTGTAACGAGTGTATTCGCAAAAACTTTGCAGTGTTGCTCAAACAACTCTATTGACTAGCATTCTGTTTTTTTTGTTCACAATTTATTTTTTCATTTTTTTTATCTTCCGTACATACAAATCGATTTTCAAAAATTATTTTGACTATATTTGTCATTAAAATTATCTCCAGAAATTATACATAAAAATTTAATGCTTTTTTTAATGCAGACATAATTTTCTAAATAATTAACATGTCAAAATCTGTTTCTGGCACTAGCAAGGTAAGCCACTGAGAAGTATAGAAAAGAGAATCATTTTGTATGTCTGAAGCCCCGTTCACATGTGCAAGATTGGGGGTCGCTTTGGTGGTAATTACTGGCACGACAACTTTTTTCCCCTCGTAGGGAAGAAAAGGTAGGAGAGAAGCTCATCAAAAAAAGCCCATCTTTCTTGGGGTGGATTGGAGGTCGACACCGACCTTCTCTCCCATAATCCTTTTTGCCGCGAAAACTGCTATAAGCTCCTTCGTCAACCATCTTGAATCAATCACTTCCGTTCAACCTACGTAACCAGTGACGATTTCCGGAAAGAAGAGGGGGATTACAGGCATAAACTTAACGACATGTGAACAGTTTGTAGTGAAAATCCCCGTTACCGGGAACTTCCCGGGATGTTTTATTGTACATGTGAACGTGGCTTTAGAAGAGATCTCGAAGAAAAATCCAACTTCATTTGTTAAAAACTTGGAGAATATGACAGCAAAACTAACAGGTGTCAGAAGAACCAGTGTACAGAGAGCTTGGAAAAAGTTAGAAGACACCGGAATAGTTGTTACACCAGGTAAGAAAAGAAAAAAAGAAAAACCAGTGCTTGGTGTGATGATTTTGTGTGAAGTGCAGTGCGGATGATGATTCACAATTATTTTAGAAGAAATGAAAAAAAATAATAATAATAAATAATAAATATAATAAAATTCTGCAATGCGTTAATGACGATCCAGATTTGCCGAATTTGGAAAGAAAAACACTTTACAAGTTAATTACAAGTCTTGTGTATAAAGCGAGGAGCAAGAGTCCTGTTATTGTCAAAAGAGATGACATAATATTATGGCAGAGGCAGTACTTGAGAGCAATCAGGCATTTTCGAGATGAAGGTGAAACTATCTACTTTTTAAATGAGATTTGGATCAATGAAAGGCACACAACCAACCAGTCAAGCATGGTCTGACAGCACAATAATAAAGACCAAATGACAAGCACACCTGGAGGGTTTATTGACAGGGTTGAAAGGCCCATTGGGAAAGGTAGAAGGCTAATCATAACCCACATTGGAAGTGATAGTGGTTTAGTCGAAGGCGTCCCAACTGTTATTTGAGTCTGAAAAGTATCACGAAGACATGAATAGTGAAGTTTTCAAGACCTAGTAAATTTTATCTCTGTAAATTTGTAGTAAAAGAATTTTCCTATTTCACATCTGAGGAAAAATCGTACGCATGTTCCTTAACATGTAATGAATGGGCGGGTAAAATTACAACCAATAGAGATAAAGGATGCATAAGGTATCAAAAATTGGTACAGCGGTTTTATTTACATCAGGACCCAAGTTAGAATTAACAGAGTCCACTGTTCAGTCCTTCTAAGAACAATCTGGTGTCTTATAGAACATTATGCAGCTACCTGTTCTTGATGTAGGTATTAATGGAAATGCTGTTGTCATTTAATACTGTCATATGGGAAATATGTATTACCTTTGTAGTATATTGGCTAATGTGGTTACCCAAATTGCAAAAGAACTGGGGCTTGATTACTCACACACACAAAAAAGCAGTTACTACCAACTTTTTTTTTTCTCCAAAATTCTCTCTGTATAATATCTAAAAAGTCTGTTTCCTTGATGTATTTAAGGCTGGGAAAAAGACCTCTCTGTTATTGCTAATATTTCTCAGAAAATTCAGAAATGTGTTGGAAAAGAAAAAATTCTCCAAAATTTTCTAACAACTTTTTTTTTATACTCACTTGTTTCAAAAAATATTTCTGGAGTACATTTATTTTTTCCAGAGCTATAGAAAATGGCTTGTAGAAGCAGTGACACCTGAACCAATGGTTTGATGGCACCCAGGACCACAATCATAATGAGGTTAAACTACTGAAGGACTCTCAAACCACTGAAGTCAGTAAATAAAAAAACATGAAAAAAAAGGTGTTGCAAAAAAGGGTGGTGAATAGGGTGGTGATAGAAGGGTGGGAAATAGTTTTTGGAGTTGCATCACAAAAGTGAGAGCGTAGAAAAGTTCATTTCATTAGTTTTGATAAGGGTCAGCGAGGTTAGTATCCCAAAGTATTAACAACAAAATCATTAACAAAGCTCATAGTATTTTTATTTTCAACCAATTGTTATGACTTGTTTAGAATTTCACTTCATGTTTGCAGAATCTCTTAAACTGAAAGCATACAATACTTGATTGCTATTTTGAACTGAGTCAAAGAAAATGAAATATTCAACCTAAAAGCACTCGCAAGTGATATACCTTTTCAATTACATTAATAGGAAGATGAAAAAATAAATCAAAATTGTGGTTCTAACAATTGATAGTTACCCTGTTTACATCGGGGTTTTAAAAATCTTGGGTATCAGGTCAATGGCAACTAATGACTAAATAGACACTGGTGCCTATTGTTTTTAATGTATGATAACTGAATTGAAGCCTGAAAGGAACATAAAATTATTGGAAATTATGTCAGCATGTCTGCTAGCATGGAAAAGGGCCCTCAAGTAGCTGACAAGTGAAAGAATACCTTATCTTTGACAGATTTTGTCTGAAAAAAATGTGTTTGGAGTCTAGAATTTAACTGGTGTCTGAATCGTTTTTCAATGTGTCAGGCCTTGATGTAATATGTATTTTCAATTTGCTTTTTTCATTTTTACCTGGTTTTTATACTTCACTATTGTCCTTCACTATATTATATATATATATACTTATACATAACCGTCAAATATTTTTCTTCCCCTCCAGAAACAATTGGTAGATTTGTATAAATTTGATGTAAAGAAATCATTTGTGGATTATTCTTTTTTAGGATGCAAATGGGTTGAATTAAGCAAAAAAAAAAAAATTTTTTTTACTAAACAAAATGTCCTATATATACAGTCGGCCCCCCGTATTTGCAGGGGTTACATTCCGGTGGTGACCGCAAATACAGAAATCTGCAAATAACAGGAACCAATTTTTTTTTTCCATCTCTCGTTTACTGAACATTATGAGAAGAGCAGGGTAACGCAGAGGTAGAAGGGAATGTAAAAGAGTGTGCAGCGATGTTTTCTGAAAGAACGTTGTGAATTTTCTGTTTGTCGTGACTTTCTTCAGTAGGCTTCCTCTACTAATTTTTCTACATGTGAAGAACATAAAATAGACGATCTACGTTATGAAAATAATCTATTTCTGATTTCAGCTTGCGAAGCCCTTCCGCTATGTTACTTGTCTTCTACTTCTTTATCTTGATCTTCATCTGGTACAGTTTCAGTTTCAGGACCAGTCAGCTGCATTAATTCCTCTTCGATCAATCCAGTATCAAAAGAACTTTTAATAGCATGTATTCACTCTCAAAGTACCTCCTGACTTTCGGAACGAAACATCGTTTAAACCAATACAGGAAAAGTGTTTTTATAGTCCAAGCCTTTTTATTGTTCGTCCAAAATACTGGGAGCTTTGGCTTATCATTCCCTTCAATGCTCACGGATTCGCAGATTTGAAAATGATGGTAGGCTTCATCATGTACCTATACGAATTTGCGCAAAACCACATAATAAGTCTATGTCTACTTGCCTTAAAAGCAGGAGATCGCTTTTTTTCTCTTGCTCAACTTTGCGGCATTTTCTTCTAAAATAGTGAAGTTTCGTCAGCATTAAACACCTGCTGCAGTGCATAACCCGAAACACGTGGATTCTGTAGGCACTGCAAAGTTTTGACTGCCACGGGTGCAGCTACAGCTACGGCTGAACAAATTTCAGATTCCTTTCTCTTGATATATCTCACCGTAGATTCGTTGATTTTGTAATGGTGGACCACAGTAGGTATTGACTTACTTTCACTAAGCATAGTAAATATATCCAATTTTTCTCGTCAAGTTTTCACTTTTATTTACCTTTTCAAAGCATTATTAGTAGAACTAGAAGAATGAGCCATCCTAAACAAGCACAACTCAAATTTTTTAAACAAAACACATGAATGACGATTGCTGAGTGTTGTCAAAAAATTTTCAATAAAGGAAAAAAAACCGTGATTACGGTGGAGGGGGGGCGACTGTATAGGCCAAACAAATCCAAAAAAACCAGTCACATAATCTCTTTCAGGCAGAGCATCATACACAACAAGGATCAGCAAATTATTCAAATGTCTGTGTAATGCACAGTAATTTGATCAACATGAATATATTTCTTAAGTTTAAGTGTGGTTGAAAACAAAAATTATAATTACGGCTTCCTCAGGGTTGTATTCCATCTCCTTCCTTCTTGCTTCATCTGGATGCTCCTTACGGTACCTATAATAAAATATTGAACCATTAAAAAAACATTTATTAAATGCACTGCATCACTGTTGTCAGACAACACAAAAGGAAAATGAATCAAGTGAGAGAACTTTTTAAACAGGAAATGCTTCATACTTTTACAATAAAAAAAATATTAGCATTTTCTAATAATAACAGATGAAGTAATTTTAAGTGCTGGAGGGGGTACCATTTTACAGTAATACCTTGGCTTAAACTTTATGGCCAACAAAGCTTTTTTTTTGCGAGTGATTTTTCTGCCTCAAGTTACCCAGGCACATTCCCAGATTACTTGAGTGATCCACCTCATAATTACGGATCACTTGAATGATGCATGGCACAGTTAGAGAGTACTTAGTGTCCCAAACACATTTCTAGATCATTTGAAGGATCCACGAAACATTTAAAGATCACTAAAGTGGCTCTGTAGGGGACTTATCAATAGGTTGATGTTTTACTAGTTTTTCACGCACCGAGTAAGACGCCATTAAGAATATTTCATATTTTTTATAAAGGGTGGTTGATGACGTAAGAATCATCCAACCCCCCCCCCCCCCACTTCCACGTCATCAAATCGAAAATCCCCCATCCATGCTGATGTAATACTTGAATGACCCCTAACATAAAGATACCCAAAAGTTATTTTCTGAAGGTAAAAAAAGTGGGTTCAGCTATAGCGGCTGATCGGCTCGTCCCCCCCCCCCCTCCTGTAAAACCAGACGTGGCTCGGGCTGTCACTTTTAAAAGCCAGGTTTTACTATACTCTGTTCATTCTAACTTGGGTCCTGATGTAAATAAAAGCACGTGTGCGATGCCCAAAATGATTGGTTGAAGAACATTTCACCTTTCCTTACTGTGCAACACCACCAAAAATATAGTCCGTTATCGTTTGCCCCTCATACCATAAAGTACCTCATAATTTTTATATTTTTTAAATATTTATTCCATATTATTTCAAAGTTATCTGGAAGTCGGGAAAAAATATTTTTTAAAGATCAGTCAAAGCGTTTTTGCTGCTATCTCTTCACGGTGGGCGTTGACAGGATTCGCCTTTCTCACTCAAATATTACCGTCCCCTTTTCAAATGAAAGTTCGTTTTTATTATTATTATTCCTATTCGCAAACAGATTTGATATGCACTTGTATACGCTTCTTCAAGAGTTCGTGCAAGAAAAAGAGTTTTCTTCTTTATCGTTTAATGACATAAATGAAATATGCGTGTCTATCTTTTTTGCAGAGCCATTTGAAAATGCATTTCTTTGCAGCTGCTCTGGACTCCTACAAACAAAGTTTCTGTCAACAAGATTTTTTTTCTCACCCACACGCTTTGATGTACACTGAAGTGGGGGGGGGGTCACTTATCGTTCGTGGTGAAAATATACGCATTTCAAAAGAATTCTCACTTCTGCTTGAGCAGCTTTTTGGGAGGAAGTAATATTGGCTTCGTCGAAGGCGGCAAGCCGAAGAAGTCTGAGGATTATCACCTAGACGTGAAGGTAACGTTTTGAAACTCTGGTTCAAAAGAGTAATGCTCATTTTTGATTCAGTTAGCCTCATTGTGACAGAAACTATAGATCCGACCTGGCCTGGGGACCCATTAAAGATCCCAGTCCAGGGGCTCCTGCTGCTGGATGTTAGGGGTCATGGCTCGCAACCTACGCACTGATAAAAAACCGAAATTGTCTTGACAAAAAACTGGATGACTCTCTCAATCAAATTGGAACTTCTACATCCCGTGGATTATTATGAAATATTTAATTATACAGACCCGCAAGAAAAATAAAAAGCGACAACACAACGGTATGTTGCTCATAATTTGTTTCACGTTATAATTGGTAGCATATCCAGCCCAGGAAAATCATACGGCGTAAATTAGCTCAGAAATAAAATTGTAAAATTCTGACGAAATCTCACGTTTGAGGAAAAAATGCACATGTTCGGAACACGTAATGAAGGGGCGGGTAAAATTACAACCAATAGAGATAAAGGATGCGGAGTGATATCAAAAATTGATACAGTTGTTTATTTACATCAGGACCCAAGTTAGAGCGAACAGAGTATAGCAGGTTCCCTATGCCGCGCGCAACGTGAATCACCCAGCGCGACACGCCGTCTATTCATCAATATGAAAAGCAGTACGACTGTTTTCCTACAGAGCACAATACGTCGGGCATGATTGGCAGACTGCTTCTGGAAGAGTTAAGCATCGTGTGCCGTGCGTTTCAGCGATCTTCCCTTCATTTTTGTGTCTCTTCCCTTTAAACCGGAGGATGCAGCCGATAGAGTAGATGACGCCAGGGTCATATACTATATAGCCGCCCTGAGCCGATGCGACACGCTTGGAAAACGTAAATGCGTAACGTCATTATGTAACTCATTTCTGCCGACACAAAATGATCCAGTTAGGTTCACGCGGCGCAAAAAGCCTACTCCTAGAAAAACCTGGCTTCAGGGATGAACACTCGTTACGGGATCCCAGGAGAGATAGACCCATTGTCTCTCTCATGGAATCTCTTTTGTTTCCGTTTGAATCTCTTCTTCTGTTCTTTTTTTTTGCCTTTTTATTTAAGGCAACCAATCTGCGAAACAGATTCGCTTTCCCCACTGGACTTCAGTTTTTAGCACTTTAAGGCGCGGTGGCAAAAATATATGCTTGTCGTCGTCCCTTACTCCAGTGGTACTGAATTTTTTCCTCCCTTTCTTCTTTTTCAGTATCTATATACCAGAGTGCCACGTATTTGTTCTCCATCAACCGTCCAATCCAGAAGGACACGGTTAAAGTGGTGTCATTATGTTATATAAGCTGTCAAGTGATTAACATTTTGGAAGCGAGTATAACTCGCACTAAAACGTTTTAAATGAGAAACTTATAAGCGGGATCAACTATACATTTGTTGTAGATTTATTACGTTTGTTAAATTACATATGTTAAATTCTCAGAGTTAATGGGCTTCTTTGCAAGCTTTCCCTACTAGAAATGAAAATAAATGAACCTTTGATAGAAATGAATTATTTGATTCCTTCTCCTACCCAGAACAAGGTCTGCCACTCTGTCTCAACAAAGAGATATAAGCACATGATCAAATACTTGGGCATGCTGGAAAAAATTCATAGAGATACAAGTGAATTATGGGGTAGGGGAACCATACTTTTTTCAAGATAATGTTTTTCGAGAGGGACCCACAGTACAGCAGAATTTCTGAACTCCTTTGAAATTTGACAAATACTCTTCTATCATTTTGTTTTTTTTTGTATGTTACAAAGTCAAACCTCCCTATCTTGAAACTGCCGGGACCGAAAAAAATTTTGAGATAGAGAGTTTGAGAGAAATCGTTTTTTCAGTAAGAAAGAGAAAATATACCAAAAAAGGTTGCAAATTCAATTGATAAGGACTAAAAAATACTGTACTGAATTTTACTACATACTAATGAAATTATTGGTTAAGTCACACAATGAATGTCCAATCACACTATATGCAAATACACTAAAATGTGTTTGATTTTTTTTTGTTCAATTCAATTTTATTTACATACCTTATTTAAAATAATATGCGAGCTTAGTTTGATGCATATTTTTTTGCTCATTGAGCCTTCATAATTTTATCTACACTAGCAAGAGCTACAAATATTACAGACCTTATTTTTTCAATTTGCTCCAGAAAATAACAGCGTTTTTATACAGAATTTTTCATGGTTACTTTTTCTAATTCCTCGGGAGCATTTTCTGCTGTATTTTTGTCATTCAAGTTGGCCATACATTGAGCAATAGTTTCGATATCAGTAAAGGTGACGAAAGTTTGTAGTGAACTGTACATTTACATAAAATCAGAAAATGAAATTTCTAGCTTTAAGTGTTTTTAGTAATGCCCTCATGTTCTGAAATTTCATCTTCAACATTGTTCTGAGATTCATCAAGATTTGAGTGAACCACCAGATCTAGGGTTGTAAAAAACCCAACCCGGGTGGGTTTTTTGGGCAAAATGGGGAAAATTGAATTTCTTATTTCCACAATCCCAAAATATCTACACTGCTCAAAACAATTAGGGGAGCAAGCAAACAAGTGAAGAAAACTGTGCGAGACAGCCACGTATTGGCGTACATCCGTGTAATGGATAGTACACGCGTATCAATGCGCAATACAGAAAAAAGACGTAAAAAAATTTGGAATTAAGCTTTAATTCTTTGAAAATATGGGAAAAACATGAAAAGATGATTTAGGGCAACAATTTGGTAACATGTAAACGATAAAAAAAAGTACTGTTTAGACATGATACATGAGTTTTAATAGGGCGTGTGGTCTTCTCGAACAGCTAAGACTGCTGCACACCTGTTTGCCATGGATGCGATGAGGTTATCGATCAGACTTTGGGGAATACTGTTCCACTCCTCAAGAAGTGCAATCTGCAAGTCTCGGACAGTAACAGGAGGCCTTGGTCGCGCAGCAATGCGTCGTCCAAGGATTCAGGTCAGGAGAGCATGCTGGCCATTCCATACGCTGTATTGTTTCAGCTTCAAGCATGTTCTCCACCAGACGAGCTCTATGCCGTCGGGCATTATCATCCTGGAAAACAAAGGAATCTCCAATGGCTCCAGCGTAAGGGATGACATGAGGTCGCAGTATCTCGTCTGCATACCTTCGGGCCGTCAAAGTGCCATTACGAATGATATGCAGGTCCGTACGTCCGCCTATGCTGATTCCATCCCATACCATCCAACCAGCTCGTCTGTATTGTGACTTTTCACGAACGAATGCTGGGTTATTTCGAGTGCCCCTGTCCCTCCATACCAGAACACGTCGGGTGTCGCACTCCAGACTGAATCGGGACTCGTCTGTAAATAGCACTTGGCTCCAATCATGTTGCTCCCAATCTCGATGTTCAGCAGCCCATCTTCTTCGGACCACACGGTGGCGTGGGTTCAACGGAATGCAGACCATTGGCCTACGTGCATAGAGCCCTCCCTCATGAAGCCGATTACGTAATGTTTGGCTGGACACCCTTCGTCCTGTTGCCAAGAGCAACCGTCTTTGCAGCTGCGTAGCATTCTCTGTTCGGTTTCGACGGGCTGTTAACCGTATATACTGGTCATCAGTTGCTGTAGTGGCGCGTGGCCGACCTTGCACTGGTCGACGTCTAACATTTCCTGTTTCTTGGAATCGATTCCACAGCCTTGCAACAACACTTCTGGCGACTCCAACAGCGTCCGCGACACTACGTTGTGTTTGCCCGTATTCAAGTCTGCCTATAACACGCCATGCCATGGATTCCGGTAAATCACGTTGTTGAGACCTTTGTCAAGTCACCTTGTCTCAAAAAAATATATATTGCACAATCGAATTTCACAGTTACGGCAGTAAAACAGACGTTTCTGCAACATCCCGATTTCTGTCCTTTTCTCCTTTTTCTGGTTTTTGACGTCATGAACTTTGATTTGCATATGAAGTTTTTTTCTTCCGTTTCCTGCTAGGCTTTAAATTATGGATGATTCATTTTATGTTACTTATCGGTATACATCTTTGCGTAATTTTGTTAAAACCATGTGCTCCCCTAATTGTTTTGAGCAGTGTAATTTAAACATGTATGTACGTCCTTTATATGTACATCTTACATTATGTCTAAATATATATTTTTGGTGCACATTAAACTGTATTTGATTAATAAAATTTACCATAGAATCATACAATAAGGGAATAATTGTTCACTTATAGATATTGACAGAAATTAAAGCATTTCTCCTTGAGAAGGGTGTTCAGTATGCAGAGCTAACAAACGATCAGTGGATCCAAAAAATTTTATTTCATGGTAGACGTTACGTCTCATTCTCTCTCTTCCAGTGGAGATATCACAAATTAAATCTACATCAGATTCGGGAAGTTTAATTTTTTTCAATTGTAAGCTACAATTTTAATTACCCATTCATTTTGATAATTCATCATCTGTTGCTAGAGCTTCAGCAATTTCATTGTAATTAATTGGGATGGGCATTGAAATAGCACATATGCGGGACATTATATCAGCTGCTATGTTTGCTGAGCCAGGAATATGAAAAATGTCACTCTTGAGTTGGGAAATGAAATCCAAGTGCCTGGTTTGGCGAGGTGAGCATCTGTCAAAAAGCATAGACCAAAGGTTTTTGATCTGTAAATGGAGTTAACTGACGTGCTTTGAGCATGTGTCGAAAATATTTGATAGAAGAATATGCAGCCAATAGTTCTCTGTCATATGCGCTATAGCGTGTTTCCGCAGGAGTGAGTCTGCATGAGAAAAATCCTAGCTGTTGCAAAGAATTGTTCGACCTTGTGTAATGCACCACCAATTGAAAAATAAGATGCATCAACATAAAGTGCAAGTTTGATGTGGAAGGATGAGCTAATAGTGTGACATTAGCTAGTTGCTCTTTGCATTGATTGAATGTTGCAAGTACAGAATCGGTCCATTCAATTTTATGATTATCTTTTTTATAGGGAAAGCACTTTAGAAAATTGTGTAAGAGTATTTGAGACTCAGCAGCATGTTTTATGAACCTTCTATAGAAATTTATGAGGCCAAGAAATTTTCTCAATTCAGATATTTTGTCAGGTCTCTTGAAATCTAATATTACTTGCACTTTGCTTTGTAATGGTTCAATGCCAAGAGTAATTGAATGACCTAAAAATTACAAATTATCTACACCTAATACACATTTGGAAATATTAAGTTTCAAGCCATACTTGTGTAGGCGAACAAATATTAGCCTTAGGTGATTTTCATGATCATCAACAGATGATGAATATACGAGGATATCATCTAAATATGCATAACAAAAATATAAACTTAACACCTCGTGCATGAAGCGCATAAATGTTTGAGGCACATTTACTAAGCCAAAACAAAACCTAGTATATGCTTTGAAAATATCTAATTTTGAAAAAATTCACTTACCATGAAGTGTATTGCCCAAATCACTTACGTATGGGATGGGAATCAAACTCTGTAACCGAATTTAATTTGTGATAATCTCCCACTGGTCGTATAGATGTTTCTGATTTCGGAACAATATGCAATGGTGAAGACCATGAACTTTTTGAAAGACAAATAATTCCTTGTAACAAAAAATCGAATTCTGTCTTCACTTTCTCAAAGTGTTGAGGGTGAAACCGTATCAGTGGAAAACATATTGTAGGACTTTTAGTCATTATGTGGTAAACTGTGTCGTGCGGTGCAGGTTTGCCTATTAAGCACGGATTTGTGATGTCTGGGAATTCAGAAAGAATTTTCTCATACTGAGATAGGCCCACTGGGGAAATTGAGAGATGACCCGTTTGATGCACTGATCCCAGGGAATGAAGTGATGTGCTAGAGCTAATGATATGACACTTTTTCAAATCTGCCATTATAACAATAGTTGGTGGGAACCTTTGAGGAAATTGCCAAACGTGCCTCTATCTCTTATTTTGAAACATGTTTATATAGTTGCAATTGTATAATTTTATAATAGAATTTGTTATGTTTTCTTACCTTTTATAACCGTGCACGGTTGATTAAATTAGTCGGTGATATTTTAATTGTTCATAGTCCGAAAAAATGTGCGATCCTGATCACATCGTCATTTTTATTTTGTTAAAGTTCCTATAAAAAATCTATTATCGTTTCTTTATGCAAATTGGATGTTTATATTTTCGTATTGGTAGTGCTCTGATGTATATTTTTTGAGATGGTTGGTCCCAGGAGTTGGATCATATCGTACTTCCTTCAAGTATAAATACCCGGAGTCACGATCCTCACATCGCTACTTCAGTACGCATCACTTATTTCACTTGAGGTGAAGATGGCCGCCTCTTGGTGAATCATCTAATTTGTTCAGTTGGTAGTATAAAATAACTTGTCTCACTGGTGCTCGGTATGTTGCCGGCTGGTTCTGGATCTCATCATGTCTCCTCTCTAGTCATCCGTTGTCACAACCGTCATCCTGGTTCCTGTCATCGCTCGTGCGTGAAATGGCTTGGCGGCAATCTGTGCTTCCGATCCCAGCTGCCTGATCGTCGTCTCGGTCTAGCCGTTGATCCTGCAGTTCTCGCCGCCACATGGAGCCTTGTCTCAGGTCATGACCTTCGCTTGTTCCCATCAAGGTCAATAACGTCACAACTCGTGTAATTCAAGAAAGATCAAACTTCTGTCAGTGGACTATATTGATGAGTCAACGGATTTGCATGGGGATCGGTATGAAATTGAGAAATAATTTTGTTAATCCTAACCCCCGTAATCGTTAAAAGTGTTAATAAATTTACTTATGTTAAAATCTCTAAAACTCTCTCTTAAATCATTTTCTTTCTCTTATTGTGTATCAAATGCGCCAATTTCACAAGATCAGAATCCTGGGTTGTTATGCAGGGATGTCACGCCATAAGATTGAAATTGCGCAGAAAATCAACTTTAATGATAGGACACAACATCTTGGCGATGATGAATGTCCACAAAAATTTTTTTTGCAAACCCAGATCTAGAACAATATTTTTGGTACCGTAGGCCAGTATTGACATCGGGTTTGCTGCGTACAGATGAAATGAGGAGCAGGGAGCGGTAGAAGCAATCACTGACGGCAGAAGTACACAAATTTCACTGCCCGTATCAATGAGGTATTTTATGCCCGTTTTACGATCATGGATGAACAACCTGCTCGTCTCTGAGCTCATGTTCAACATGCCAGCTATGACGGAGCTCCTTTGTTTTTTGGTATGCTGAAATTGCACTGTGTAGTGCAGCGCCAAGCATTTTTACTGAAATGATGATAGTAGTAGTACATTCCGGAGGAATTTTTCCTGTTTCTGGAACTGGAACACCTCTTGAAGTTGTTTCGCCTGGGATGTGGTAAATGTCCACATTGCTGAGAGGAAAGTTCATACACTTTTTTGGTGAGCATTGCAACTTGTGCATGCAAGTCATCTTGCATGGGATCCGGTGGTGGAGAAACGGCACAAACGGATGCATTCTGCCTTATTTCTGTGATTTTGTCAGCCAGTTTCACGAGTTTATCCAGTCCATCACTCGATATAGTGAGGACAGTTTGGATTTGAGTGGGAAGAAGCAGCCAAAATGTCTGAAAAATCATCGGTTAGTCAAGATCTTAAGAGCTGGCGCATTTTCCATAGCAGCTGTGATGATGCCCGCTCCGAGTTGAATTTCTGTGAGCAACTTCTTGATTTAGGCAGACTCAGTTTCAGCAAACTCCTGTATCAGCCAGTCTGAAAGAACCTGCAATTTCCCGGTATCAGGAGGATTGATGACAATATCGGCAAGCACATGTAGTGTTTCTGAGCCAATATCAGTAACGAGAGAGGTAAATTTGATATTGTCACTAGTAATGCAGCTGAGGAAAAAGGCTTGCTCGCATTGCCTCACCCAGAGAGAAAAGTTGGTTTTCCAGAGTGGGAGGAGGTGGAGGGCGACACCTGAAACTTGGGGAGCAGTATTGTTCCCTTAAGCCACCATCGTCCTGTTGCTGGGAAAAGAATCAAGGGGTACAGCGGAAGTGGCCTTATGACGGAGGATGCTCCGTGGTCTGCTGTTGCTGGGGAAAAAAATCCTCTGCTGCTACTTTAATCGTAATGGCATCTTTCGAAGAATATTCAGCAGGCATCATTATTTGTGTTTAAACGTCTGATGTCAACAAAACTTAGGGTGGCGGCAGCACATCTGACTCCGTATTGATGAGACAGTTCAGAATGTACTGAGATTCTTTCACGTGATCAGAGAGTGTTTGGTAAGAGAGCCAATGTGCAAAGTATAATAATACATATAAGGATATCATGGTTCGTACTCTTCCAACGAAAAAGAATACAAGGACTATTCAAGCACTTTTCAAGGTAAAACTTAAAAATTCAAGGATTTTTTTACTAACGCATATTTTTCACATGAATAGGCGCATATTTAATTTTGATTAAAACTTTCAGAGATTACATTTCTACCTACTTTATTTCACATCATCCATAATGAACAAAGGAGGCCACATACACATATATATAATGCAAAAGATATGACACATTGAATAACACAGTTCGTGCCTGTCAATTTCCCTATTGAAACGTAGTTTAGTCTCTAAATATTGCAATTAATTTCCTTTTTAAAGACTAAAAAAAAGAACTCTTCTAAAGATAGAAAAAGATTAAATTATTTCTTTCATTAATTCTGAATTTATTTATTTCATTAATGCTGAAAAAATTTCGTTAATGCTGGAATAATTTCTTTCATTAATTCTGGAATGTTTTCATCAATTCTTCTTTCGCTAATGCTAAAATTCTTTCTTTCATTAATACTGAATTATTTCATTGCTTCTAAAATTATTTCATTAATTCTGGAATTATTTCATTAATTCTGGAATTATTTCATTAATTCTGGAATTATTTCATTAATTCTGGAATTATTTCATTAATTCTGGAATTATTTCATTAATTCTGGAATTATTTCATTAATTCTTGAATTATTGTTTTATTAATTTTTTTAATTCTTTTTTATCAATGCTGAAATTCTCTTTCATTAATTCTGTAATTTTTTCTTTCATTAATTTTGGAATTATCTCTCATTAATTTTGGAATCTTATCATCGATACTGAAATTATTTCTTTCATTTATTGTTTTAAACTCCTTTAAACAACTATGGATGCCATTAGAAAATAACGGAGATACACAGACATTCAACGCGTCACGTGATCGTCCAAGGAATGATTGACAGTAATCAGAGGAAGCTTCGCTCACTTACGGACCGAAAGGCTGAAATTATTTCGGCAAAAATTAGGAAACTTTTTTTTCTAGGATATTGATTTCTCAAGTCCTCCAGAAAAAATACCTAGTACAAAAGTTTAATGACTTCCAACGACTCCAAATACGTCTTTATACAATTGCAGGATACATGCTACCATAAAGCCGGGTTTTCCTAGAAGAGGGTTGTTGGGGAGGCCAGAGCGTGCCGACTGAGCTGAAGAAAAAAAACAACGATCGGAAGTTCATTTTGAACACTAGCTTTTATTCCATAAAAGATGCAAGGAAAAAAACAAGATCATTTACGATCATAAAAAAAATAAATAAAAAGGCCGACAAACAACAACCGGCAATCTCAGGGAGAAAAAAAACAATCCCGACATACATGCGGGAAAAAACCAGCCTACAGTATAAAGCAGAGCTCCCGTGAGGATGAGAGCACGCCGCCAGCGATTTACATATTGCGCCGGGACCAGCGGTTCCACGTGCACAGAGAATAAAAAGGGAAAAACATTCCAACATAGGTTTTTGCCACCGCATGAACCGAACTGGATAATTTCACGTCGACAGAAACGTGTTACATAATCACACTGCACGTTTGTGTATTTCTACCGTGGCACATCAGCTACTCTATCATTTGCATACTCCGGCTTGAAGGGAAGCATCGAGCTCGATGAAGGGAAGTGAAAGAAAACAAAAATGAAGAGAAAATCGGTAAAACGAGTGGCGCACAACGCATTTGATTCCTCCAGAAGAAGTCGGCCAATCACACCCGACGTAAAACACTGTCGTGAGGCTTGTTGCGCTCTCTAGGAAAACAGTCGAACTTGTATTATTGGTGAGTGGATGGCGTGTCACGATGGGCGATTCACTTTGCATGCGGCAAAGAGAACCTGCTCCTACGAAAACCCGGCTTAAGAAAACTTGTTTTAAATCCAATTATCCAGGGTTATTGGCCGCACAGGGAAAAAGCCTTATAGGACGTCACTTACGGTGTAAAAACTAAAAGTGGCTAAAACTGAACAGCTGCGTTATGCACCGCCACACTGGTCCTGCACTGGGTATTATGGTATGGGGCGGTATTGGATATCACTCTCGCACTCCTCTAGTACGCATTGCCGGTACTTTAAAAAGCCAGCGCTACATCTCCGAGGTGTTGGAGCCAGTTGTCCTTCCTTACCTTCAGGGCTTGCCCACAGCCATATTTCAACAGGATAATGCGCGACCACACGTGGCACGCATTGTCCAAAGGTTCTTCGTCAATCGCCAGATTGTATTGCTTCCCTGGCCAGCTCGCTCTCCGGATCTTTCGCCAATAGAAAACATGCGGTCCATGGTTGCTCAACGATTGACCCAGATTACATCCCCAGCTGCCACACCAGATCAACTTTGGCAACGCGTGGAAGCTGCTTGGTCTGCTGTACCCCAAGAACACATCCAAAGTCTCTTTGAATCAATGCCGAGGCGTGTGGCAGCGGTGATCTCCAACAATGGCGGCTACTGATTTTGGCAGGAACCACACTTCACAGAAGTCTATAAATTTAATCATTTGATGCTTGGTCAACATGTTATCTACAAAATAAATATTGTTGTGATATCTCTTGTCTTTCTTGGTGTTGCAATTTGGGTGGCCAGCAGTGTATTTAACAAAACCCCCTGTAATTTCAAAAATGATTATTTTTTGCTTTAACTGCAATTATGTAGATAAAAGCTTACTCTTCTTTCTGTTTTTCTAATTTTTCTTTATATTCTTCATACTCTTTTGAAAATTTCTCTTTTTCAGAATCTGCTATGGTTTGAGAAGCCTGGAAAGAAAAGTTCGCCTTAACAAAACAAAGTTCTTACATAAAAAGGTTAATCTCAATTGCATTTATTCACATTCATTTCCAGGGAAACTGATTTGATTACTATCAAAATTACCAATAAAACTAAATAAATCAGGGGATACAGTGCTGCCTAGTGATTACATTCCACAATTCAAAAAACATTCTCAAAATGCAGCCAATTCTGTGTAACCATGCATTCACACGTATGGGGTTGGAAAGAAAGTTGTGATAATGCATATATCATAAAATATTTATTGTACCACCTACAGATTGATACATTTCTTCAATACATAATGTATATTAATGTGCATAATGTAAATTCATACATAATTCATAATACATAAGACCACCCATAATGTTATTTAAAAATGTGCATGTTAAGGTTAGAAGAGTGAGATTAGAATAGAATTCTCAGGGGTGCAAGCGCCCCTCATCTATTTCAGAGAAGCAAATTTCATTTTTGGAGTAGAAATTTTGAAAATGGAGCAGAACTAAAAACGAACTATATCTGCAATATAAGGAGTAATTTTTCTGTGAAATGCCAAAAAAAATGGTTGAAACAAATAATTCTAAATAAATTTCTTCTAAATTAATCTTCACAAATTAAAATCCATTTAAATTTTTTCTGTGAATTATCTTATCTGTCAATACTAAAACATGCATTACTGAAATGACGAATAAAAATTCTTAGACTCTTTTCAAATTAAACACTATGCATACTAAAAACCTAGGCAACAAGAATTTCTGTTGCTTGAACACCAAAATCTTATTCATCCTGATATAGCAAAAAAAAAAAAATGTGTGCAGAATATAATGAGGGTTTCTGTGAAAAAAAATTAGCTTCTCACAGAATTTAAAAGCAAAATGCAAAAAATGAGAAAAATATTTAAAAAAAATACTTTGTTTACTTAAAAAATTTCTCAACCTAATAGCACGTTAATCGATTACAAATCACGAGTCGCATTCAGAAGAGAGTTCAGCATCTCAATGACAATTTTTTTTTCAAATTTTTGATGCACTTGAACATAAGATTTTGTATGTCTTATTCCATTTAAGCATTGGATGGACAGATTTTTCAATGTTCGAACAGACTTTTATTTATTTGATGAATGAACTCTGTTTCACTGTCTGCATTACGTGCTAAAGATAAAAAATCCTTCACCAAAACTGGCAAAATTTTGAACTTTAGGCTGCTTTCAAGGTTACAAAGTTTGAATATGTCTGCCCAATATTTATCTATTATCTGAACTGATTTCACTTCCTGTAATTCTCTGCATTGTGGTGCAACCCCTTCATCACTCATAATTGATAGTTCTGTTGGTGATACAATGTTAAGTAACATCCCAGCAATACGTGAAGGAGTAATGTACCATCCCAGCAATGCACGAGAGGGAGGGTGAAAAACAAGAGAGGGTGCAAACATTTCATTCTCCCCAACAACATGTTTTGGAAAGGTAGGACATTTATATATAATTGGTATCTCACAGAAAAGTTATGTATATATAAAATGAGCATGTTCCTACTACAAACTCCTTCCTTTGACTATTGTTAAGAGCATGCGCCTCCCTCACCAACGCAGGAGTGGACCATTGTGGCCGTATTGGGCGCAGCTCTAGGAGGGGTGCCAAATAGAGTTGAAAGGGTGAAAAAAGCTTTGTCGATCAAAAAAACGTGGTCAGTAGCACCAAAAATAGATTCTGCATGGATAGAGATTTTTTTCCTCGAGCTGGCCCTGTTCGCTAAATCCGGATTTCGCTATGTGAAATTGTCATGATCGGCAACTGCCGACGATAACCGCACGACCGCATAGTGGCTAGACGACAAAACTATGGATATTTCAGCTGGAGTTTTTACAGACCGTTTTTTCCAAAAAATTTTTGATCTCTGAAAAATTTTGGTAATTTAAACGAGTAAATCCCTTTATCCCCCCCCCTTTTCGATTCTTCGCAAAGGCACGTGTGCAATCTTGCGGGAAATAAAGCAAATTCACGCCGTAGATACGCTGTCTTTGAACGCAGGTTGGTAATGAAGAAATTACCGTTACTTTCAATATATAACCCACAGGAGAAAAAAACACTCTCCAAAATCGGAATATTCATTCAGGGACTTGATAGCCCGCGAGTTATACCACGACCACCTAGATAACCGGCCTCTGCACACGTGAGCAGGAGTGCTGTGAGGTCAGCAAGAGTAGTGCTATTGCTCCTCCATGACCCTACTCAGCGAAGCACGATTGAATGTGTTTGTTTGTTCTTCATCTCTGCTTCGCACGTGTTTTCATAATTTTATTTCAACTCTCAGTTTTTTCGAATTTGTATTTTTATATATTTCTGATGCCATTCACGATAGTCGTGCCGAATTATAAATTAAATTGAAGGAATGATCCAAAAGTCGCCGTGCTCAGATGCCAAGAAATAGCATGCCATCGAAAGGTTTTCAAAATTACCAGCAATAGTAAGGCAAGAACGTTCTTGTATTATTTATTGAAATTTTCTTGAATTTTTCTGGTTATAAGAGCATTAGTCCACTAGTTTTATGATAATGTTGAAGGCTATTCCATGTCGAAATTTAATCATGAAGTGCAAAATCGCTGATTTTTTTTGATATAATGTGAAATATGGTATATTTTTTTTTTCCACATCAACAAACTTCGATACAAATAAAAGTTTAACTTTTTTTTCTGTTGCTATTTTGTTAATCTAACTCCAATAATTAAAAACTGATCATTGTTCAAAATTGAACAGATGAGGTACAGTATTTGTGTTTAGATCATATTACTTAATTTTTTGTCCATTTGAACAATTTTTCTTATCTTACCTTTACATAATTTTAAAGAGTTAACATTAGTTCAATTTCTTACTGGCAATGAACTCAATGAAAATTAGGCATGCATTAATAACATAGAATTGTTCACCTAGGGAATTTTTTTTCCTTTCTTAATTTCTAGTTTTCTTTTTAAAGAACTTAATCATTATGAAAATTCGTCATATACTTTCGACATTGTGAATATTATGGAACAGTTTTACTTTTTTTATGCTTAGATATTTTCAAAAATATTTTTTAGAAAACTCATTGTCTCAAGATGTACCTACAAGTAGAAAATCTTGTGATAGTAGAGAGAAAAAAATTGTAATCATAAAATAAAATTATATCAAATTTTATTTTTTTTTCATTTTTATTTTCAAAATAAATTGATTTAATGCCATAAATTTTTATAAGGGCTCTTCTCTCTCATCTTACAGGTATGTAAACCACATTTCAAGCCAGATTCTCAACAAGCTATTATGAACCCTGAGGAAGCGTTCCCGATTTCATTATCTGCTCAGCACCAAACACGGTCATGACAACATTATCTATCCTCCATCAACGAATTCAACAAGCTTCGTGATCGGCAAATCTATGGACACAGCAAGGTCTCGAGAAACTCTCTCAATGATGTACCACTGTTGAATCATTTTAACCATCGGTGATGCCTTTCAAAGATCAAGTGTAATACTCTGACAGTTTGCTCGAATTTTACTGCCAATCTGCCAGAGATAGTTATGTAGTCAAGCTGTGAAAATTTCCAAGAGCCTTTAGAAGCAGACTTAAGATAATTGGGTTTCTCTTGTAACTCTGTATGTAATAATTACAACAATTATTACAGGGTAGGAGTATGTTCATGATTGCTAGGTTGCCAGGGAGTTGCTCTTTCATATCCATCGAGTCAGGTCACAAATTTTTTACTATGGTCAATTCAGATGGTTCTTCCATGTGTTTTTGTACACTGGGACTCTCGCCTTTCACTGTTCCACACTTCAAAACAAGCCAAAGAGAAAAAGAATATGAAACCGGTAGGAGTTTGAAATGTGTATATGCAATTTATTGATTGAAAGGGAAATTTTTCTATCAGAAAGATGTGAAAAACATTTATGGATAACACTATGAGGTCATGTATATGAGTACGTATGTTTTATTACTGATGCATTCTCAAATAATTTCTATAAAAAAAATGACTTGATGAATTTGAAACAAAAAGGAAAAAGTGCCAAGTGAAAGGTAATAGAAAAATGCAAAAACTTTCTAAATATTCGAAGAGGTGACCAACGATGAAGGTAAACAATAAGGAAAAGCCAGCTATTTCTAATGTTTTATGAAAATTTTCAGATTTTGAGTGAGGAACTCCGTTTCAGAGTAAGAAAAAAATCATGACCCCCCTAAAAGTCATGAAAAAAAATCAATGCTTTCGCTTGAATCACAGCTTTGCCTTTATCATTGGTTTCTTTTCAATTATGCCTATCAGGCAAAGGATCATTACTTGTTCATACTTTCAAGTAGGGTTTTTTTATAATATGGTGCAAATATAATTCGGATAAGTCTGTTATGGCAAAAATGATTTTAAAAAATAATCGTTAAATGCAAACATGTCTTCATATAACATTACTGTGATTTGGAAAAGAGACATCAACCTCCAATTTTATTCACTAACTTGTTTTTTTGTATCGCAACACGAGTATTTTTAAAGCGTTAAATTTAGTACAGTGCAACTTTGATAACTCACAGTTTATTATTTATATGGTTGCCACAATATTCGATTCATTGGGGAAAATATTTTAACTTGACACACGAGAACCATATCCCACTTAAGTCGACTACGATTTAAACTGCATTACCATAACTTGTACTCAGAAATCACCCATGCGTTGATCAGTTCAAAAAATTTTGCGTCATTACTCTCGTATGTGGAAAATTGTATTTTTCATTGTTTCTGCTATTTGTTTATTAATATTCGACAAATTCTAACAACTCCTTTCAGTAGGGTTACTTCCCGTTATTTCTTTGTTTGGAAGCTGAAAACTCAACACGTTTAATATGACAGCCACAGGTGTGAATGATTTTTGAGTGTGAGAGAAGACACGAGAAAGCTAAATTGATGTGCTTTAAATGAGGGGAGGAAGTTTATCTGTTTGGTCAATTGCAACGCTCATTCACAAATAACATCTTCCAACAATTAAAATATATGCCCCTTCCACCTAAAATTTGAGATTATTCCCAATACAAAAACTTTTCGTAGGAAATTGCAGATATGAAAATTTTTTTATGAATTTGTGAATGATATCTAGAAATATGCATGTGTGTTCAACAATATTACATACATAAAAAATTGTTAAAAATCAAAGCAAAATGAAATAAAATTCGCTAACTTGACATCTGCTTAAGTCAACATAATTATATAGGAATTAATTCGATAGTCTTTGGGTTTCAAGTTATCGGGGTTCCATAGTGTTACTTGGTACACGCCACAGATGATCACAAAAAATATATTTATTTTTGACTGTACTGTGTACTCATAACCACCAACTTACATTAAAATCAAATTTGCGTATTTTTGAAATCAAAATACACTCATTGCCATAAAAATTTGCGCACCAAGAAATAATTGTGGCATAGCTGCCAACTTTTGAAAATGAAAATTCGGGAGATTTTCACGCAAACCTGTATTTTATGCTTAAACCACTCCCTAATAAATACAATAGGGATTTTTCCAAATAAAATAGGGATTTTCAAAAAAAAAAGTTAAAGAGTAGAGAATAAAATCCCTACTCAAAAACTGAAGTCAAATTAAAATAGGGATTTTACACACATGGAAGTTAAACCCTTGGGAATAAAATTCCTATGCGAAAAACAAGTGAAATTGGAGGCCAAAACTTCAGTGATGTAAAAATAAATATTGTGTTCAATCAGAAACGCTGCGAACAAACATTCTGCGTGAATGACCCCAAAATCATCGGAAGATGAAGGAAAAAAAACGTCAATTTTTGAAGAACACTGACTAAGACACTTGCTTGATTTTTTCCTTTTTTTTTTTCATTTCACGAGTAATGATTACAGTCTTTCCATGACTGATGATCATGTCCGTAACACAACTTGTACAAAAAGGAAAAGTCGGCCCTCTACTGGAACGTTTGATGAGAGGAAATTCATCGAAATAAGTGTATTTAAAATTGATTAAATATGTTTTTGCTTATCAGTATTCATGTTTTGTTATATCGCACGTACAAAACTTCAACAAAAGAAATTTTGACCATATGCGCATCACTATAATCTTCAATTATTATCCAGGACTATTGGCTGCTAAGCCATTTCCCTGCGCGATAAGACAAACAACTTTCTTGTTACCATCAGAGGGTTTTGTAAAACTTCCTTAAAAAGGGAATTTCCCCATTTACGACGTGTGGCGTCATTTCAAAAGGGGAAAAAAAAGTCTTCTTGCCCCGAAAAAAAATTCCTTAGGGATTGTTTTCATAAGCGGGGATTTTTTTTAATAAAGTAGGGAATGTTTAGGGAAAATTAGGGATTTTTTGTGATTTTCTTGAAAATTCTGGAGATTTAAGAACTTTTCGGGAGGTCGAGCGATGAAGCTAAAATTCGGGAGACTTGGCAGCTATGTTGTGGGATCGAAACGGAAGTTGGCCTGAAGGTACATGTCGGGCAGATATGCAAATGATTAGAAATGCAGAGTGATTGCGCGTTGCATAATGCCACTAGAGGGCGTTGAACTTCGTTCTCCTTGGAGTATAAAACAGGTAAGCAGAGCTTGCTGGAGTGTATTTAATTGTTTGCAAAGGAAATGCTGAGGTAGACATGCCGTTACGCCACCATCGAAGACCATATGAGCAGTTGTCAGACTTCGATAGGGGAAGAATCATCGGGATGATGGAAGCTGGGTGGTCAACTCGGCGAGTAGCTCGTCAACTAGGCCGTTCTGATTTTACTGTGAGGAGGTGTTGGGACCAGTGGACAGAAGAGACGTCATTTACACGGCGACCAGGTTCAGGACGCCCTCGACAGACCAGTCGTCGAGAAGACCGTCACATCATCCGAAACGCACGCGTAGAGCCAACTGCCTCATTGGCCGCTATCCAGACACAGGCAGCAGCTTCACTACGGGCCCCTGTGTCTTCCCGAACCATCGCAAGGTGCCTGGCTGAAGGACATCTGGTATCGCTGCGCCCATTACGTGTGCTGCCAATGACACCCATCCACGAACATTTGAGCAGTGATGACAATCGTGTTCGTGTGTGGAGGCCCCGTGGTGAACGCTTCAATCCAGCCTTCGCTTTACAGCGACACACCGCTCCCACAGCTGGTGTCATGGTATGGGTTGCCATTGCTTACGATACACGGTCACCCCTAATATTGATCCATGGCACAATGACAGCCCAGCGGTACGCCCATAACATCCTTCAGACACATGTGTTGCCACTCATGGCAGGGCTCCCAGGAGCCATTTTTCAACAAGCCAATGCTAGGCCACACACAGCAAGGATGTCACAAGACTGCTTCCGCCACATTACCACTCTTCCCTGGCCTGCTCTATCTCCAGATTTGTCACCAATCGAGCATATCTGGGATCATTTGGGACAGCAGGTTGGACACCCTACGAGGTTGGTCGAACTAGAGGCGCATTTACAGCAACTGTGGAACGAGATGTCTCAGGACATCATACAGAACTTGTATGCCTCAATGCCCGCTCGTATCGCATCGCGCATTCGCGCTAGAGGGGGTCCAACAGAGTACTAAAACTTCTGTTCATCTGTACTTTTTTCTGCAATAAATGATCCTTTTTCTTGGATTTTCTAATCACTTACTTATATCAACGTAGTACTTACATGTGTAAAATTTCGTTTCATTTTGACGACTTCTTCTGGGTGCGCAAATTTTTATGGCAATGAGTGTATATTTTAAATTACTGAAAAATCAAATTATTGAAATCATTTATCAAATGTGTATTTTTTAATTTATTACATGTGTGGACAGATTTGTTTTTCCTACATCAATGAAAGGATGTTATATTCATGTAAAATAAAGTTGTCTCAATATTTTTCGAAAAATTTAAATAAGCTTTTCCAATTTGACATTATTATGGTGTCTTTTATTGCTATCAAATAATATTTAGGAGTAAAAAAAGATACAAGGCTTTTTTTTTCTCATTCATCAGTTCAAAAATCAAGTTTCAAGATATTTCTACAAAGGTTTAATTTTAGGAAAACTCGATTTTTTTAAAAAAAAGTCTCATATTTATAGAAATAATATTGTACAGAATGATTGGTTTTTCTTTTCAAATAAAAAAAAAATTAAGGAATTAAGATGACACTCTCTCTCTCTACAATGAAAGAGATCTATGAAATCATTGTTTAATTTTAAAAAAAGCGCATAGTGCAGTGCATAACTAATGGGAAAGGGCAAAAGAATTTTTTTAAATGGGTCATTAATGTGTGTTTATATAGTTGAAAAAATATCAATGTCTTTTAAGAAAATTTCCTGACTGGTTACGTGATTCAAATTCTTCAGGGAGAAAAAAACTTCAAAAATATCGCCGCCGTATCTGATCAGATCGTTAGGCTTAAGGAGGTGGAGGTTTAGCACTACTTCCAGTGACGTCACAACACTATGCAAAGGCCGGTTATATAGGAGGTCATGGCTATACCAATAACGGTACAGGACCGTTATTGGACTACTTCAAAGTAGTACAACAACTTTCCAAGGTCAAGAGATGACGTGATTATGGTAGATGGTGGGAAGTGAAAATGGGGAAGTTTCCCCATCCATATCTTTTCCCTTTTCTCAAAAAGAATGTGTCCCGTGAACAAAATTTTCATGCTTGTTTTTCCTAAATTCCGGGTATTTGACGCACTACGTGCATTAGCGGTACCTCCGCGAACCACAAACAAGAATTGCCGCAAATGCGCAGGGATTTGGCGCCTTGACGCACCATGTAGCAAGAGAACCGTTTCGGCGCAGTTTGGAGCAATTGGTGCAGTTCTTGCACCCCTGCAATCTGGAGAACTGCACAGATACAGTTGCTCTAAGAAAAACTTCTATCATATATACTTTTTCACATTAATGTTTTAAAATTAAAAACAGAAAATAGCAAACAAAAGCTTACTGGTTGTGTGCCAGGTGGGTATAAGCTATACGTCAAAAATTTTAGCGCATCATGGTCATCTAGAAAAAAAATTATTTGACATTAAAAAAAATTGATTTGGCTCATTCAGGGCTTCACAAATCAAAAGAAAACTGAGGTGTCAAAAAATTTATTTAGGATCCAAACAACATTTTTTTTAGAAGAATCCAGTGATCTTTTTTTCTTCAGATTCTGTAATTTCTTTCCATGTTTGTTTGTACAAGCATACATTTAAAAAATTTAGTAATATCCTCAGATTACTAATTAGTAATAACGTATGGAAAATTTTAGGCACCAAATACCAATTTTTTTAATCACCACAGGGACCCATCCCTCGTCAAGGCCTTGGGTGCATAGGTAGCAGGGAGTATGACCTATTCCTGGCGTAGTGTTGGTCCTAGAGGCATACTTCCAATTAGACAAATTATCTAAATAACATGTAAAACTGTGTATCTGAGTTTTACATGTTATTTAGATAATACAGATACCTCATTCGTGTTGTAAGGGGTTGTACAGTTATTAAAAAATAAAAATTAACTTTTTATTTAACTTTCAGTCCCCTTGTGCCCAAAAACATAATTAGAAAGTTGTTGCCCTGTCACTCTTGATGCCAAAATAAAAAAAATGTTTCTAAGTGCAATATTAATGGAGACATTCAAATTCAAAAAATGGAGGAAAGTTGGAAAAAAAATAACATTGAATGCGGGAAAATTGTTATACCCGCATTTAATGTTCTTTTTCCTAAACTTTCCTGTTTTTTGAATTCGAATGGAGAAAACTTTGTTACCTATGCACCCTGTATAGTATAGATTAAAGTGTTATATTAGATGAATATCTATGTGCCTTTCTCTGTTGAGAATTTTAATTTTAATAATGCTCAACAAATAAGCAGATACCAGTTCTTTGAATAGTAGGGTAGTATGTCACCAGAGACATTCCCATTCTCAGACGTGATTACACAATGGTAGAATTTTGGTCGGTTATGGGGTGACATTTGAGAATTTATTTTACAAAAGATACACAAAATTATTAAATAATTTAATTCTAGCAATTAATAAACAAAAAATGGACAAATTAGTTCTAAACTTGACCCCATTATCAGCATCTGAAATCACTAGTGGACCACTGATTCAACAATGAGACTACAGAGAAAAAAATTGTGGTGGTCTGCAGGACTAGTAGCATTAAACTCCCCCTTCCCTTCCACAGTGATATATTGATCACAGACGAATCGCTTACGAGAGAATTGCTGATCCTAAGTCTTTTTATGTCAATCATAGTGAGAAAAATTGGTGGCAGATGGCAGCAGCACTTCACATAACAAGCATCACACAGACACAAACTTCACGTCAGGTTCACAATACATACACACACATTCCAACATGTACCAATTTGTTAGAAGTTCTGCAGAAGAATATGGATGAGGTGCAGGTGTGGTTTAGTAGTAGTCTTTTTGTTATCTCAGCCATTTAAGTGTTGAATAATGACTTATTATATAAAAGTTTATTGGTGAAAAAAATATTTAGAGACCCGTTATTTTTAATACATAGAAACCGACCTTGCTTTTATAGACACATCAAATTTTAAAGAAATTCTACCGTAGTACCAGTCTGGCGTCGCCACCATATAGAGATCAACGAAGACCTTCTGGATCTTTTCACATGATTTGAGTCTTTACCTTTACTATTCCAGTTTGGCAACAGGAGATAACTATCTCAGGGGTTCTCCAACAATTGTACTACCAATATTTTTCTTAACAATACGATTCATTAAACAGTATGTGTAATAAGTAGTGCTTCAATCTTATAGTATCCATTCAACGAATCAATATTTTCTGACATTTGCATGCCATCCAAATCTTTTATGTTCTCATAAATTAAATGAAATAAAAACCAAATAATGTTTTATTTTTTCAATTGAGATCAAATTTCCGAAATTAATCTTGAACCAAAAAGGTGGTTCTCAATTAATGCATTTCAGATGCATTGTCTTTCTATATAATGAACCATTATTCTTCGGGTATTTGCATTCATCGGCGTATGTTGATGGAGTGAGGACTACCTCTGAGCCGAGATCACTGTGGTTTTTGTGAAGTAAAAAAATGAAACCAACCCTGAGAAAAAAATCCTGCATATGTTACTGCTTGTGTTATTCAAATTTTATCATGATTGAAACTCAAAATTACTTTGTCTTGTATATTGCTCATCTTTTCTGTGTGGGGAAAAAATGCAGGCAGTTCCTTTTCCTCATTACTCAAGAGGGTGCATAAATAGTCTATATATTCCAGAGTTGTTTTTTTTTTCTATCTGGGAAGCTTTGACACCTAAAAAATGTCTTGTTTTGCTGAATTTGTTAAAAAGTGAAAATAAAGACATGGTCAATTATTTAAAAATATTTTGTTTTAATTCTTAATCAATGCTGTCATTTGAATCTCAGTAAACCATTAATTATATATTTTTTTAGAAAATATCTTTTGCAGAGTATTTTCTGAAAATGTAATATAAAAAGAAATGTTTTCAACACTGCAAGAACTGTGACAGTAATTTTGATCATTTTTTTATCTTCTCGCTTGATTTTCATGATGAACCAGATCGTTTAGAATGTCTAAAAAATTTCACAACTTTTCCTAAAAATGCTGAAATACTGCACTGTCCAGCTATCATGAATTTAAAAAAATCAGTCAAGATATTTTTAGTTATACCTAGAAGGATCATTGCTGGTCAAATCAATATGTAACAGCATAGGCATGATCAGCAATGACGTTTCATCTTCAGGTCATAAAAATCTGTGTGTGAGCCCTACTCATCATTCCAATTAAAACTCAAAAAATTATGCAGCAAATATTTTGTTGAATCGTGGCATCAAATTTCTACTTATAAAGATATGCTCACTTCGGATAATTGAAAGCATCCTTAATGATAGACTAATTACAAAATAAAAACACTAATATAGACCAAAATGTTGTGACACAAATCATAGAATCTTATCTGAAATATAGTAGAAATTTGAGCACATGATGTTTTTCTTCATCAATACTTGCTAAAATACTGAAACAGAATAATGCTACCTTAATAAGTACAATAATATAGTCAATTCACGTTTTAACGAATACTATGTAACATTACTATTTAGGTCCTCGCGGAAATGGTCCTTATTTCTAGTCATTTCTATGGATTTTATATTGTCTCACTTTTTTTGTTTCCGGGATAGATCGGCGAGATCATCTGTCGCCGATCGGCTTCAATGTTTAAAAGGTCGTCAGTGTGCTGAGAAGATTGGAAAATACACAAACGCACTCAGCGATCTGTTTTAATAAGACGTTTCTCCCAGAATAAGCGCACGTCTCTATGTTCTGGTGAACCAATAGTCTAATCAAGGTTAGACGTAACAGCTTAGGGCCACCAGGCTCTTAATCCTGTCGGCCATAGCACGGGTATGGTGGAGTGTTGGTCCTCTTGCCTGGACGTTGACCTCTCTTCTGTCCGGAAACCTTGTCCTGTATGGTTTATGTGGGATCTCGCTCATGATAGCTGAGCTGAACTGATGCCATCACCGGGCCTCGACTACCTGCGATGTTGAGCTGATGCCACCTTTGGAACTCGACCACCTGGGACACATGCCGGTAATACTCGTGCAGTTAAAGGAAGGTGCCGCTTACATGGAAATGTGAATCTTGTCTAACAGATAGGTGAGATCTTATCAAATTAATGTGCAATATTTACTAAAGTTAAAAACTTTTAAAAATTGTTGTATTTATGTTTAATTCCTTTAACTGGTTAAAAATTCTAAAAAATGTAAAAAAACTTTAATGTTGTAATAAATTTTATTAGTGGAAAGAAAACTTTCATTGTTGTCATTAGCAAATGCTAAATTTATGTTGGGAAAGATAAAAATAGAATCTGGGATGTAACGATGGCTAAGCAAGCATTTTTTTTGTTACAACAGTCATAGCAAAAATCTTGTTTTATAAAGAAAAGTTTTTTAATCCCCCGAGTAAGTTTACATAGGAACAATGTAAACATCTGGAATTCCTTTATAAGAAAATTTCATTATTACGAAGTGATGATAATTCTAGTATCTCGAATTTGTTATAACGAGATTCGACTGTAGAAGATTGAAAACAAATTCATTAGGGACCCCCCCCCCCTTCATATGAAATGCATTTTGAAAACACCAACCTTGTACCAAAAGCTTAGACGTTAATGAAAACTATGTGAAAATATTCAAACAAGCCAGCCAAAGATATGCGACTGATTATAAACATAAGATTAATGGTTATATTGTATCTATGCGACTGACCCATAGTCATCTTTCTTATTGGAGATTACATTGCCTTTGTCGGTGCTCATCCTGTGGGCATTATGAAAACTTCATCGAATCGTCATTCATAAGCACTGTACATTTCCATCCTTGATCTGCGCCCAACTCCCTTCGCTGTGAGAAATAGAAATCCCAACCAAAGCGGGAAGTGCGGCTTATACGGAGAAAATTAAATATTAATTTAATTGAATTATTAATTAATCAAATATTTCAGGTTCTTATGGAGATACTGTAATGGGGCAGATAGAAATTTACCGTTAAAGATAGGCTCACTGTAATTTGGGGAATATCATACAAACCGAAATTTTTCCACATGATATTGAAATTTTATCACAGCAAAAATCAATTATTTAACATTTCAAATTTTTCTAACCGAATTTTCAAATATAATTAAACTTTTATATGCAGTTAAATTTTTAAATGTAATTGATATTGTAATTTTAATTTCGAGTGTCATGTACATGAAGTTACATACAATGATCTAATTAAAAGTCTGATTTCATTCTTTTCACTCGAGAGTTGTTACTTTAGAGTTGAAAAAAAATCAAAAATCGATGGACATTTGCAGTGGTGTCAGAGACAGATGCTGTTGGTGCCCAGGGTACTTTATGGAATGGGTATGAGCACCCAGAGAAATGATTCAGAAATCAAAATTTCCTACTTCAGGATCAAGACAAGAACCCACAAGTTCCAAACATTTCCGGCATCCTTGGCCAGTCAAAGGTGCCGACATGAAGGAAACATTGAGGACGTGGGGGGGGGGCTGAAAATCACCATTCATTCCGTTTATAAGGGACTCAAATCCCGACAAAAAGTGGGAAATGCGGCTTATACGGTGGAAATTAAAATTTAAAAATTTATTTGATCTCAATTTCTTATTTGGGTCAGCTCTTCAACATCCCTCACTGCCAGAAATGGAAATCCCGACAGAAATGCGGCTTATATGGTAAAAATTAAATTTTAAAAATTTAATGACTTTAATGAATACTTTCCTTTATTTGTTAAAAATTAAAACAGATGGCAAAGGGGAACATTTCCAATAAATGAGGAAAAAAAATTAGTTCCATTTTTTACGCCTAAAGCAACTACCCTATTTATAAGATCACAACAAACATATGAATTTTAAAGCAATTCAAATTTGTACCGCGATGAAATGAGCCTGCGACAAATTTGTACTGCGACGAAATAAGCCTGCGACAAATTTGTACCGTGACGAAATGAGCTTGCGACAAATTTGTACCGCGACGAAATGAGCCTGCTGCAAATTTGTACCGCGATGAGTTTGTAGCACGACGAATTGTCCCGCGACAAGTTGAGCGCGACGAATTGACCTAGACCCCTCCCGGTCCAGGGTTCCAAACCAACACCAGCTATAGTAAATATGAACAAAATTATTTATTTACTACTATTTATTCCTTCACTTCTGCAGAGTAAACAAGACAAGCTTCACACAAGTAAGAACACAGCGAAAATGACCTAAAATCGCTAGATCACTTCCTCTGATGCAAGAGAGCACAAACTAAAATTGTGGTCTCAGAGGAGCAAAAAGTTTTAACTTGAACAAAAACATAAAACATGGAGTGAAAAGAGAGTCAGGTTTTAGCAATTCACCATATAGGGTTTTTTTCCTGGAGCATGCTAAATGTTTGCTTGTCAGGTGATGTTATATAACCAGCACTGATTGGACATTGAGAGAGATTATGTGTTACTGAAGTGCGGAATCTTGAAATTTTCGGTGAACTCGCCAACATACAATGATGGTCACTCGCGGAAAATTTCCCTTACGTTTTTACTTCAACATTAAACAAAAGAATGATTGGAATAAAAAAAATGTTGTTTAATGACAGTGCCTTTCTTGAGTTTTTCCGACGGGTGGTGGTTTTTCTCACGTGGTTCCGATGGGTGGTGGTTTTTCTCACGTGGTTCAAATGACAGAGTCCCCTTACAGTTGAGGTCGGGAACAAGAAAGGAGACAACAGGACATTTTTGAGTCTCAAAAACTTTAATTACTCGATGTTTTCACTTCAACTGAAACTCTAAATGCTTGAGAAATTATCATTTCTATACATTGAATCGATGTAACTGTAGATTACAAAAATGTGTGGCTATAATAATTGATCATTATATATTGTCACCTTCAAAAAAAGCCCTAAACTTTAATGATTGACTGATTGCTGACAAGATACGGTATCAGGGCCGCAACTATATGCTTTTAGTCAGCTGAGGCAAGCACACATCTTGGCGCTCCTTTTTAATGTTTAAGGAGAGGTTATAAAAAGTGTTGGAGAAACTAGTCATAAAATCTACATGTAGGTCTTGAGTCTCTTGTTGTCTGAAGGACTTGTGTGGGAGAATAAGAAGAGAGGAGCCAACACGAATATTGTTTGTCTCTTACAGGTCAAATTATTCCAAATTTTTTTAGAGTACACGTTCTCAACAAAAATAAAAAAATTGCTTCCGGTGAAATAGTAACAAGAAAATTTTTGAAGCTATCAGGGTTCCAGGATTTTTGGGGTTTCACCACTTCTGATTCCACGGAACCCCAAAAATGCTCTCACAGAACCCTAGGGTTCCACAGAACACCAGTTGGGAAACCCTGCTGTAGATACACGTGTGCCATTGGAGCAAAAATAAAATTTTATCAAATTTATTTGAAAATTTAAATAGAATTTAAGTTTTTAAATTCTATTGTTCACCTACACTCATATCTACATTTAAACATGAAAAAACTCATGAAAATCCAGATTCGATTCTTAAAATCAACCTCCAGTATCAGTCCTTCTAGAGTTGAACCTCCACACTTGTTAATTGATAAAGTCACAGAATCAATAGTGGTGGTATAATAAGTTTTGACTGCAATCCTAGTTGTTTTGTATGGCTTTTTGGACTCCTTAATGGTATATCACTCTTCTAAATGATAAGATATTTGGGAAAATAGATTATCATTATTTAGAATAGTTTTTGTTTAGAGGAACTGTCTGTGCAGCAGCCGGTTCGCATATTAACTGGTCTGGTAGACCAGCGACTTTTATTTAACTATTCCAACACTGCCCTTATTAATACTGATAACGTTTTGGGGAAAAAATACTTATTAGAAAATAGTGATCTCTCACTTATATGTTGGTGCAAGGGAACAAGAAAAAAAGGTGCATAAGTGAAAGAGGCATATAAGTGTGAACAGCATTATTTACATGAATCTCTGACCGGGAGTGCAGAAAATCATCTTATAATTGAGAGAAACGTGCAAGTGAGAGATCACTAATTTATTGGGATGCATCGGAAAGAAAACTGATCAGTTAGAATAGATTTCTTTGTCTATATCTTGAAGTACTAATTGTACACACAAGCAATGAAAAATTACTGCTACTTTACCATATATGAACCTCATAAATATGGAATTTCTAACAAACTGGTAGATGCAGGAACATGTTTGTGTGTGTATGCGTAGCCCTAACGTATTTACATTCCTAGAGTTATGATTGTTTAGTGTTATACTGGGGCTACTATCCATCATTCATATTTTGAAGTAAAAATGCCAAACACTTAAATTCTCATGTTACGTAAGTACTGTGTTGATGTTCAAGAGAAATTTCGAAACAGATGTAGTTCAGGAAAAAAAATTTAATTTGCAGTAAAATTATTTGAAAAACATGCAGTCTCATAATAGAGCAGGAGCGGATCCACAGAGAGGCAATCGCCTCTCCCAAGAACAGAATAGTATGAGAAAAATTGATCTGTCCTATGAAATGCAGAATGATCCAAACAATCTAAGCAATAAATCACCCTTCCTGACATTTCCCTGAATTCACACAGGTGGATACGGGATGGGGGGGGGGGGGAGAAGAGATGTCTGTTTCTCAAAAAATTATATTACTAGCATGGGTCTGAAGGTGGAAAATCCCTCCTTCAAAGAGGCTGTATCTGCTTATGGATCTGCATGTCCCCCGGATAGGTAAATTTTTTTTTATCAGCTATGGAGTCATACAGGGTGTCCTGTAAATTCTAATGCAGCTTTTATCTCATCAACTGTTTGTTGTAGAAATATAGTTTCAATTTGAAAAATGCTCAAAATGTGTTCAGTAATCACACTACCAGTTATTATATGGTCCCACGTTCTCTAATTTCTAATTAGAGAAATGTTAGCTTCAAAAATATTCAAAATGCAAAAAGTTCAAACTGAGACTGGAAGCAAAAGGAATTAGGGTATATATGTAGATCTGACATTTTCAACAGCAAAAAGTGCAGTTTGCATCATAAAAAAAACAAAGATAATAGTAGACATTTATCTCTTGTAAATATAAAACTGAAAAAAGCCCATTTGATCAGTTAAATTCAGGATACCAAATAAAACAATTGAAATGCAAAATCACAGCTAATAAACAAAACACAAATCTGCAAAAAAAGAAATTAATAATACTTCTGTATGGGTGTTACTGCATAAGTTGCTGAAAATGCTCACAGTTAGTCTCTATGCAACGATGTACCCTTGAAATGAATTCTACTTATAAGTTGAAAGTTGCACAACATTGTTCCTGGTATCGATGAAGAGGTTATCAAAATGCAATCAAGCAGATCAGTCTGACTTTTCAATTTGATTTCATAGACACCGTTTTTCTAGTAGCTTCACAAAAAAGGTCTAAATACTTCAAAAGTGATTGTGGAGGCCACTTGTTGGACCTCCATATCCTTTGATCTTGTTCTGGAACATGTATAAAGTCCTTTGTATGAAGGATAGGATTTATGGACAGGGGCGCCATTGTGTGGGAACTGGATCTACAATAAATCATTTAATGATATATTTGCATTGATAAAGTCTGAAACAGGTTTACTTCAAATATTGAAGTGCTTTGTCAAATTCACAGTATCATCATACATGAATAGTGCTATCGAAGTATATCTCCATAACCCACACCAAACAAACATCCACTGACCAATAAACTTGGTGCCTATTAGATCACGTGATGGTTATCCAGAGATAGAAGTGACTTATGCTGATTAACAATGCCACCTCGCCTAAATTGACACTCAACTGACTACAAAATATTGTTTACAAATAATGTGTCTTCTGCAACTACATTTTGAATGAAATGAATGACGTCTAAACGATGAACTTTATCCCAGGCATGAAATTCTGTACCTACATAGGATTAAATGGGTGTAAGCCTCCTGAATTTAACATATTCTTAACTCTTGATTTTGAGAGACCACATTCCTCACTAATATGTCTGACACTTGACTGAGGATAGGTAAGGGCATATGCTATAACATCCTGATATGTAATAACTGCGGAACCTTTTGCTCAGCCTGATCAAGGACAATTTTCAAAACTTCCAGTTTTGTGCAAACACTGCACCACTCGTGAAATTGTGCATGAAATAAATGTTTTAAACCACAAAACTTTGTTGCATAGTTCCTTGCAGCCATTCGTCTATTTCAGTTACACTAACCGGACATTTAAACCATTTCACAGTATTCATCTCATAGGTATAACATTTGCTCATTTTTAGCTCTCTGTCAGGAAACTTGCAGATAGATGAAACATAAACAATTCATAGATTTTAAAAATCCCAGTTTTATTCTCTATAGTACAATTTTGATTCGTGCCGACCAATAAAAATCACCATAATTTGATGAGTGAACGTTTTATTTCCTTCTTGAATTTTCCATAGGTCATAAGCCTGGTAGATGACTTTGTAGTGGTGCATCCAGAAGGAAAAAATGTGTTTTAACAAGAAGGATGAAACAAAACACATTCAAAAACACAAACTAATTAATTACTTTAAAATTAATATTGCTTAATTTGTTTGGAAATTATTATTAGACTTTCCAAGATTAAAAATAAACTTATTAATTTTCATTAAAACATTAATTTTTTGAAAAACGTCACAATATTTTCTCAATTTTTCTAGAGATGGCCCTTTAAAGCTCCAAAAGTTATGACATTTAGGTGGTGGAAAGTGGAGAAGTACATGATTTTGGCCTCTTGTATCTCAATCAATACATTTTGTAAAAATACCTGACTTTTTACATTCTGAATATTTTTTTGCAGCCAACATTTTTCTAACTCGAAATTAGAGAACAGGGGTACCGTAAAAAATGTAAGACTTTAGATTTTGTGACAGACTGTATTTTCACTTTTGAAACTAGTACAGTGATTCCTGAACACAGTTTGATTCATTTTGAAGCAATACCACTACAAAGAACAGCTGATGAGATAAATGTCGCATTAGCAAACGGGAAGGGGGAGGGGTATGGAATTCTACTGGTGAAACGTTGATCCTAGAGGTATACTTCCAATTAAAAAAGTATTCAAGTAACATTTAGTACTCAGATATGTCACTTATGTTTCAGGGGGTTGTATAGTTATTGAAACAAAATAAAAATTGACTTTTTTTTATACAGACCCAGTATGCCCCTGAACCCAATTAGAAAGTTGTTGCCCTGTTTTTCCTGATACCAAGAAAAATTCCATGTTTTTAAATGCAATATTCACTGAGATATTGAGAATTTGAAAAACAGAGGAAAGTTGGGAAAAAATAGCATTAAATGCAGATATAACAATTTTCCTGCATTCACGGCTATTTCCCCCTCCCTTTCATCTGTGCTTCAAATTTGAATGTCTCAGTGAACATTGCACTGTGAAAAATCAATTTTTTTTTTAGTTCGCATCAGGAGTGACAGGGCAACGACTTTCTTATTGTGTTCTGGGTCACGCAGGGACTGTATAAAAAGTTATTTTATTTTCATAACTATACAACCCCATTGAAACGAGTGACATATTACACATTATTTGGAAACTTTTTCCAATAGGAGGTAAGCCTCTAGGATCAACAGATTGAAAGTAAAATGCCATATCCCCTGTTTGCTATGCACCCTGTATATAAATATTCAATTTTCAAATGGCTCAGCACAAAATTTTCACTGATATATTATAGGATATATTATATTAAATTTATTTTTATAATTTATATAAATTTTTATTTCATAATATACAATAACTTTCCCTTCATTACCAATGAAAAGGAAATTTACATACCCGCCAAACCACCAGTGGCAGCAGACAAGCCAAAGTATCCATGTTGAGGCAAATAAACATTTTCTGCTCTGATACATAATTCATAATCATCATCATTATTAGAATTACCATTATGAAACAATACCTGAAATACAAAACAGAAATACTTTTCAAATCGAAGCTAAGCTAAAAGCGAAAAATTGTTGAGATCATTCTCCACGAGAAAAATTACAAAATTTTACTTACTCACTGCAGAAATATTAATTTCTGCTATGAGGAACATTCATTAAACTTACAATAGAGCTTAAATCTACTAGGTAATTTTTTAGAATGTGCGGTAGAAACTCTGAAACATTGCAACCAAAATCCAAAAATTTTTTACCTCTAATTTTAACGTTTTTTTCCAACTAGAGGGAAACAACTGTCCCCCACCCCCATCCATAAACTCTATTTGCACATCAGAGACATTACAATAAATTAATACTACTTTCTACAGATTGAATGGTTTAGCCTATGAAAACACTATTACCAAGGTATGTAGATATACATAATGAAGTAAAGAGTAGAGAAAAAACAAAATGGGAAACAAAAATAAGAAAAAACAAAATAGGAAACAAAAATAAGAAAAAAATTGGAAAAGGGAAGAAAGTTGCAGTGTGGATCTTCATTATTGAAGAACTCTTCTCTGAAGTTTTGTAATTTGACAAAACAGTCTCAATATAGTGAACTGCTTCATGCATCAAAACAAAAAAAGAATTGGTCACAAAAACAGCAACAAAACTGCTATGGATATCTTGCACCAGATACTGGTGGATGACAAGTATTATAACTAATTATTTCTGCAATATGCATATATAAAAAATGTTTGTAGACAAGGACATGGCCAGGAAAAAAGCATAGTGTAAAAATACCCATTTTGTGAAAGATTTTGCTAATGGAACTATGTAATTAAATTCATGAACAGCCAAAAAATTAATAAACTGAATCTATAAAGCAAGGTGGGTAAGTAATTTTGGTGGTAATTAAGTTCAATTTTGGTAGCAATTTTAGAACAGAAATGAATACATGCTCAATGAATGTGGGAGGGGTAATCCCCCTTCTTCTCCTGCTACAAAGATTATAGTGAAGAAAGGCGCGACTGCCCTTTCTCCTCGTCCCCACCTGTGTTTTGGTGAAGAATAGTGATAATGCCACGCAGGTTGTGTGTATTTTTTATTATATGAAAACTACAGTACAATATCTTCATAAATATGTATTTGTAATTTATTCCACATGTTGTAATAGTACTACTGAATGAAAGACTTCACATATTTGTTTTATTGAAGAAAATAATTTTTTATTTAACTGAGGAAATTTTCTCATTCATACTCCTTTTTGTTCACTAACTTTTATAACAAATATGACCAATGCAATCACTTGTGTTTTTTTATCAACTGAAAATTATTAAAGAAACGTATTCTGAAACTAATAATATGAAAAAAAAATACTCACCATCAAAACATTTTTATAGTATTCAATTTTAGCCCTCACTGGAAAAGGTTTATTTCGGAAATCCCTTTGGCATCCAGATATCTGTTGATTTGATCCGTCACTGAAATGGGATACATTTTTATTACAGCATGTGAAGTAGAAATACTAACAAAAACAGCTGCAGTCAAACATATCCAATTGTTGGAACTAAGCTCACCACACTTAGTTTATCTTCTCAACTCAGTGAAATCTTTTATTTAAGCTTTTTACTACTAACTAAATTGAAAAATTATGGCCATACTATATCCCTTTGCATGCAAATTTCTACAACAAACATTCTTTCCACAAAATATACAACAAACAACTGGATAAGGTAATCAGGGGTGTCTACCAAATACAAAAAGCAAAATTCTGTGACTTTTCAGGGACTTTCTGGCAGGGTTGTCAAATTTGCTCTCCGGGTAGATACCCATTTCCCCCCACCCCGATGGGTTTTTTAAGCTAAAAAACTCTGGTTTTTTGGGGGAAATTGTTTGTTTTCGAAGAGAATGTGTTGCTTTAAGGTTGAAATTTTATTTTGAGGTTAGTTGATGTATTCCAAAAATTGCTGCATACCCCTTTTTTTATGTAAATATTTAGGAACGAGATTCACATATTTAAATGTTACACGAAACTGCAAGCAGAAAATGTAACCATGGACCTCAATTTAACAAATATACCCGATACGTAATATGTGATAAGCATATCCACAGAAATTATTCCTTATTTATAATACACAATAATTTTTCACACACACACAAATCCTTGTATAAATAAATTGAAGAATCTGTGAAGAAGTAAAATCAATGTATGTAAGCTGAATTTTCGTTCAAAACATGTTTGCATTACTTTTCATAAGTTTGTGGCAGCTCACCAAAGACTGTGGCCAACAGTCGCCAAGTGCGGAGACGGCACGAGTCTATGTTTATGACTCTACAAACCGGAGCAGAATGCTGATTCAATATGTTGTGTTGTCTATGATACATTAAAAGCTGATTGTCGCAATGGCGACCAAAATATTTGTTATCCTGACCAAACAAAATAGAGCGATTACAAAAAGGTCCTACCCTGATCCTAATGGCATCAATGGTGCTGAAAGCAGCACATACACAAACTACACTGAATAATTAATTGAAAATGTTGAAAAAAAACTATAACAGAGAAATTCCATGGACTGACATAGCAAATAAGAAATTTCAAAATTCCAAAACACTATTGTCCAATACAACCCTTTTAGCACATCCAAAACCTGATGCCAAACTCATACTTCCAACAGTTGCATTCGCTTTTGCCATTAGCGTTGCACTGTTTCAGGTTCGCTTTTGCCATTAGCGTTGCACTGTTTCAGGTGGTTGACAACGAGCTTCAGCCTCTTGCATTCTTCTCTACGAAATTATCTCCCGCAGAACGCAACTACAGAGCGTACGACCATGGGTTGCCGGCTGCATATGCTTCTATAACGCAGTTTTGGGATATGTTAGAAGCTAGGGACTTTTCTTTACTCAAGGACCATAGCCCATTGACATATGCCTTCAGACAAAAATTAGACAAGGCTTCTCCTCATCAATGCAGGCAATTAGATTTTATTGCCCAATTCACTACTGACATACACTATATCCGGGGTAGTGAAAACATACCTGCAGATGCTCTCTCCCGCATTGCATCAATTTCAATGCCCAATCCTACTGACTATAACAAAATTTCAATGCACAAGAATGCGACAAAACTTTAACTGATCTTTTACAAAATACACAATGATTACAGCTCAAAAAAGTGATTTTGCCACAGACTCAAATACTTCACTATTTTGTGATCTCTCCACTGGCGCAGCTAGACCATATATACCAGAAAAATTACTGAAGCAGATTTTCGAGACCATTCATATTTCCCATCAAGGAATTAAAGCTACAACTAAATTGATTTGGACTAACTTCATTTGGTCTTCATTAAATAAAGATTGTAATAACTGGTCCAGACAATGTATATCTTGTCAAAAATCCAAAATAACATGACACGAAAACCCCATTTGGTTTATTTCCTGACCAAACTGAGCGATTTGATCACATCCATCTTGATATCATTGGTCCTCTTCCTCCTCCTGGTGGCAATGCCTATTGTCTAACTATGATCGACAGGTTCACACATTGGCTGAAGGCGGTCCCAATTCCAGACATCAGCTCGCACCATCTTCTCATCATCGATATCTCACTTCGGGGTGCCATCCAAGATCACAACATATCAAGGCCGTCGATTCGAGAGCTCCCGCACTGGCAATAGTACTAGGAATTCAATGAATACGGTCCTCACCATATCACCCGCAAGCAAATGCCCTCGCAGAGGAGCTACACAGACAAATAAAAGCTGCCATCAAGGCATATAACACAGAGTACTGGTGTACTGCCTTGCCCACCATATTACTCGGTTTCCATAGCGTCTTTAAAGATCTGAAAGCTACCACCGCAGAATTGATATACGGCACTAGTCTCACACTTCCCTAAGAAATATTCTATCCCACTCCGAGGGAAACATCATCAAAAGAACTTGAGACTACCAAAGAACATTTTTCAAAATTACGACCGTGACCAACATCCTCTCATGGACCACAAAGTATTTTCATCCACCCTCATCTAAAGGACTACTCACACATATCCATTCCGCATGATGGAGTGCGGAAGCCGCTTCAAGCTACATCTGACAGACCATTTAATTGATCCAATGACGTGAAAAGACATTCGACATCGATGTCCGTGGAAAAAAACGTGGACAGACTGAAACCTGGCTTCAGACGTGAACGATTCTAGTCCGTCATCAACAAGAATTACTTTGCCTAAACCTCCCGTTTCTCAGACAAGAAAAACAGGTTCCAGATGAACTGTCCATTTCCTGGACCGTTTCCAACCGTAAGTACGCTACTGGGGGTGGGGAGTGTGCAGCGGCACACCAAAGACTGTGGCCAACAGTCGCCAAGTGCGGAGCAGAATGCTGATTCAATATAACGTGTTGTCTATGATATATTAAAAGCTGATTGTCGCAAGTTTTATACAGGTACATCAGACTTTCATAACTGAAATATCAAGAGCCAAAAATAACATTATCTCATAAAGAAAACAAAATAACTTTGTGGAATTCTTGAATTGAACATTGGTAATGAACACATTCAAGTGAAACAGAACAAAAAGCATAGTTTTTCTTCGAAACTAAGACCTAACCAGAAAATAAGCCTTAGCTTGATTTTTCAAGATGCTCATTATTATAAACCAAACCCGGAAAATTAGCCTGTTAAAATCGTCAGCCAGATGAAGGTATTCTGTAGGTCTACCACTATACATAACAGATTGTCTTGTATAAAGTGATATTAATATACAATGTTATTGACATTTGTATTTAATGATAATTCAAGTTATTCTGTAGTTTTAAGTTCCCAAAAATCGCTAATTTGGACAAGTGGAAAACACCTCCAGAGTAATGAATCCTCAGAATGACAGCTATCTCCTCATCTTAGCCAGATCATTTTTTAATTATTGTTGCTCCTTTAAAAATATTTCAGAATTTAATTTAATGAAGCAGGGGATATTCTTGTAAGGAATTCAAGAAAAAGAGAAGCATGTGACTTTAGCTCCTGGAAATTTAAGTTTGATTTAAAAAAAAAACTATGGGGTTCTGGTTACGTAGCTATAAGTTTTATTTTTGATGGATCAGGACACTTTTGGGTACATTTTCTTCTGGGTTTGAAAAATTTGGAGGAAAAAATTGCAACACCCTCCCCTGATTTCTCAGAATTTTCATTACCCAAATCCATTCATTTTACCACAAGCAATCTTCTTGCATACAACTCAAGGTGCAGATACAATTATGTAGAAGCATTTGTGTGTGAACAATTATTCCCTTATTATATGGTCAATTTTATTTATCAATTCCATAGTTTAATATGCACCAAAACATGTATATTTAGACATAAGATGTACACATAAAGGATGTACATACATTTCAAGTTACATATTCTGAGGGTGTGGAAAAAGTATATTTGTAACATTCAAGCTGTTGACAAGGATATACAGTAGGCCTAATGTTTTTATTCACGAGACACATGAGGTTTAAGTTGTATCGAGAGACTAAGACATTCTTGAGGAGTTTGATTTTAACCTTCATGACGAAGGGTTGTCGGTTTTGCATGTTAATGAACAGTTATTCTGTATTAATGTAGAATGAAGTAATTTTGAATGTTCATTGCTCCATATACACCACACCAACCATCACAAATTAAATTTTCCTCCCATTTTGCCTGAAAAAACCCGCCTGGGCTGTAAGTGAATGATTATTCCTTTATTGTATGGTCAATTTTATTAATCAAATACATAGTTTAACATGCATCAAAAATTTATAATCAGACATAATGTAAGATGTACACATAAAGGATGTACATACATGTTTGAGTTACATATTTTGAGGTTGTGGAAAAAGGAAATTCAATTTTCCTCATTTTGCCCAAAAATCAAATACAAAGCCACAACAGGCAAAATGCCCAACAAGGTGGATGAGAAAAAGATGCCCATAATAAATATGGATGTCATATTTCAAAAATATAGCAACCCAATTAAAAATGCAATTACAAACAATATATATACATGATGAAATATTATATACACTGGTGAAATAAATTAAGAGAATTTGCATATTTTATCAAATTTCATGAACTGAACTGAATGTAAAACCACTGCTTCTGGACAAAAATGCAAATCTTGTACGTCAAATAAGGAAGCGTACACGTGTGTGTAGATGGAGCCAGTAGAGAAACAGGCTTTATAAGCACGCGTAAGTTAAGACGCATTTCGTTCGCTAGCACACCTCTGCTAATTTCTTGGTGTTATTTTGCAGCAATCAGTTCATTTCAAATTGTAACAGTAAAAATGAGTAACCACCAACGTTTAGATGATGGAATGAGGTGGCAAATTGTGGGGAGGCTAGAAGCAGGCCAATCTCAAGTCCAGATTTGTAGAGAGTTCAATTTAACGCCCAGCGTCGTGTCTAACTTATGGAAACAGTTCCAGGATACCGGATCCATCAAGAGAAAGCCTGGGCAAGGTCACCCAAGAGCCACGACGGCCAGAGAAGATCGTCATTTGTCGATTATAGCGAGGCGTAACAGGAGTGCTACAGCTTCTCAGCTCTCTCGTGACTTGTATGCAGCCACAGGAACCCGTGTATCAAGTGTGACTGTTTCGAAAAGACTTAATGAGAGAGGGTTGTTTGCAAGAGGACCTGCTGTTTGCGTCCCGCTCACTTCTACGGACAGGAGAGTCCGTTTATCATGGTGCAGAGAGCATAGAGATTGGAGTATGGATCAATGGGTGACCGTTCTCTTCACTGATGAGTCCCGGTTCAGCCTAAGCACAGATTCTCACAGTATGTTCATATGGAGAGAACCAGGGACCCACTACCTAACCTCCAATGTCCGCGAAATCGACCATTATGGCGGAGGAGGTTTCATGTTGGATGGCCGCACACCTCTCCATGTCTTTGAAAGAGGCACTGACTGATGTGAGGTATAGGGATGAGGTCTTGGAGCCTTATGTTCGCCTTTTCAGTCGTGCACTTGGCCCTGAGTTCATTTTAATGGACGATAACGCGAGGCCACATAGAGCTCTTCTGCTCGACCATTTTCTAGAGAGTGAGGATATTCGCCGGATGGATTGGCCAGCCAGATGTCCAGACCTCAACCCTATAGAGCACGTCTCGGACGCTCTAGGGAGGGCAATTGCAACTCGCAACCCCCCTCCGGGAACAATCCAGGGAATGAAAACAGCGTTGCTGAACGAGTGGGACCAATTGCCACAGGAAATGATAAACTGCCTTATTTCAAGTATGAAATCACGCTGCGAGACCTATATATCTGTAAGAGGGGGCCGTACCCCCTATTAACCCATTTTTTTGTTTATTCTACAACCGCTGTTTCATACCTTCTGACTCCAACAAGTTTTACGCACGATCATGCGTGTGTATTATTATTTTAAATTTACACGATTTTCACAACATTGCATATTGAAACTGACGGCACTCCGCTTAAGCAGTCATAACTTTTCCGTAACTTGAGGTGACGACTTATCGAGGTTTTACTGTATATCAAACACTATTATACCAGGATATTACAAGCCTGGTGGCAATGTAATAGATTTGGCGCTTCTCATGGAAAAAAAAAACGAAAATTAGGTAATGAACCTATACATAGTCTTTGTCTTTTAGGGGCTAGTGTCTTTGTTTGATTATATAAGACCACCTGTGCCCTCTAGCATGATAATGAGGTCACTACTATTGTTATCTTCTGTATGAAGGGAAAACAGTGTGTGAGATTTTAATACACCATTAAATCGTGTGATGCAATCTTCATTCGTGAACTTGCACTGAAGATATACCATAGCTGCCAACTTTTGAAAATGAAAATTCGGGAGATTTTCGCGCAAACCCGTATTTTATGCTAAAACCACTCCCTAATAAATACAATAGGGATTTTTCCAAATAAAATAGGGATTTTCCAAACATAAAAGTTAAAGCGTAGGGAATAAAATCCCTACTCAAAAACTGAAGTCAAATTAAAATAGGGATTTTACACACATGGAAGTTAAACCCTTGGGAATAAAATTCCTATGCAAAAAACAAGTGAAATTGGAGGCCAAAACTTCAATGATATAAAAATAAATATTGTGTTCAATCAGAAACTCTGTGAACAAACATTCTGCGCGAATGACCCCAAAATCATCGGAAGATGAAAGAAAACACCGTCAATTTTTGAAGAACACTGACTTTTTGTAACGCTTGCTTGATGGTTTTTTTTTCCATTTCACGAGTGATGATGACAGTCTTTCCATGACCGATGTTTATGTCCGTAACACAACTTGTACAAAAAGGAAAAGTCGGCCCTCTTCTGGAACGTTTGATGAAAGGAAATTCATCGGAATAAGTATCTTTAAAATTGATTAAATATGTTTTTGCTTATCAGTATTCATGCTTTGTTATATCGCACGTACGTAACTTCAACAAAAGAAATTTTGACCATATACGCGTCACTATAATCTTCAATTATTATCCAGGACTATTGGCTGCTAAGCCATTTCCCTGCAGGATAAGACAAGCAACTTTCTTGTTACCATCAGAGGGTTTGTAAAACTTCCTTAAAAAGGGAATTTCCCCATTTACGACGTGTGACGTCATTTCTAAAGGGAAAAAAAAGAGGCTTCATGCCCCACAAGAAATTTCTTAGGGATTGTTTTCATAAGCGGGGATTTTTTTTAATGAAGTAGGGAATGTTTAGGGACAATTTGGGATTTTTGTAATTTTCGTAAAAATTCGGGAGATTTAAGAACTTTTCGGGAGGTCGAGCGATGAAGTTAAAATTCGGGAGACTTGGCAGCTATTATATACCATCAGAATATACCCCAACGTTAGAAAATGTAGTAAGAAATTTTGGCTACTGTATAACTTATTAATTTTTAAGCAACTGAAATACTTTATATGGGAATAAAATTAAATTTTGAACACTTTGATGGGATCATTCAAGTATTACGTCAACATCAATGGCGGGGTGGGGGTGTTTCTGAGTTGCTGACTTTTGATGACAAAGAGGGGGGTTGGATCATGCTTACGTCATCAACCCCCCCTCTATAAAAATATAAAATATTCTTAATGGCATCTTACTTGGTATGCTAAAAATTAGAAAAACTGTTTGCCAGTTTGCGGGCACATGAACTAACATTTTCCCTATTGTTAAGTTCCCCTACACAGCCACTTTAGTGATATTTAAATGTTTAGCAGATCCAAGTGATCTGGAAATGTGTCTGGATCACTCCAGTGCTCTGGAACTATGCCATGCCTCACCAGAGTGATCTGTAATTATGCCGCGGATCACTTAAGTGATCTGGAAATGTGCCATGGGCAACTTGAGTGATGCAGAACAGCACTGGGATGGCTTAGAAACCACTTAAGTGCTCTAAAACTGTGCCACATGTCACTCAAGGGATCTTTAAATGTGCCATGAATCACTCAAGTGTTCTGGAACTGTGTCGCAGGTAGAAGTGACCCATGAATGTGCCACGGGTCCCACTTAAGCAATCCGTAAATGTGCCGCTTAGTTAATTTTTACAAAATTAGGTTTGAGGGGCAGGCAGATCAGATAACCCCCACTACCACATTTCATAGCTGCCAACTTTTGAAAATGAAAATTCGGGAGATTTTCGCGCAAACCCGTATTTTATGCTAAAACCACTCCCTAATAAATACAATAGAGATTTTTCCAAATAAAATAGGGATTTTCCAAACATAAAAGTTAAAACGTAGGGAATAAAATCTCTACTCAAAAACTGAAGTCAAATTAAAATAGGGATTTTACACATGGAAGTTAAACCGTTGGGAATAAAATCCCTATGCAAAAAACAAGTGAAATTGGAGGCTAAAACTTCAATGATGTAAAAATAAATATTGTGTTCATTCAGAAACGCTGCAAACAAACATTCTGCACGAATGACCCCAAAATTATCGGAAGATGAAGGAAAACACCGTCAATGTTTGAAGAACACTGACTAAGACACTTGCTTGATTTTTTTCTTTCTTTTTTTCATTTCACGAGTAATGATTACAGTCTTTCCATGACTGATGATCATGTCCGTAACACAACTTGTACAAAAAGGAAAAGTCGGCCCTCTTCTGGAACGTTTGATGAAAGGAAATTCATTGGAATAAGTATCTTTAAAATTGATTAAATATGTTTTTGCTTATCATTATTCATGCTTTGTTATATCGCACGTACGTAACTTCAACAAAAGAAATTTTGACCATATGCGCGTCACTATAATCTTCAATTATTATCCAGGACTATTGGCTGCTAAGCCATTTCCCTGCACGATAAGGCAAACAACTTTCTTGTTACCATCAGAGGGTTTGTAAAACTTCCTTAAAAAGGGAATTTCCCCATTTACGACGTAAAAAGAGGCTTGCGGGGATTTTTTTTTAATGAAGTAGGGAATTTTTAGGGACAATTAGGGATTTTTGTAAAAATTCGGGAGATTTAAGAACTTTTCGGGAGGTCAAGCGATGAAGCTAAAATTCGGGAGATTCCTGAAAAATTCGGGAGACTTGGCAGCTATGACATTTGGTCTGTGGGCCAAGGATTTACCATATATGGCTTAGATAGTGGGTCGGAATGAATTTCTCAAAAAGAAATGAGTTCTTAGCCTTGAAATAGTAGCTACATTTTAGCTACATATCTTATATATAGATGTGAAAGCATGTATGTTTGTTCTTTATACAAATCTACAGTTTTAGACTGATCGTTGCCAGATTTTACATATCAAGACCGGGATAACAAACAAGACCGGGAAAGAACTGTAGGCTACTTTAAAAGTTCATCAGAGCTGGGCAAATGTCGGAAATGGGAAAAAAAACAGATGGGCAACAATGGTTCCTGGGCCTCAACAGTCACTTTTGGAATGTTTACTTTGGTTACCGTGGCGTTCCCTAACAATGCATATCAGACATGTGTATGCCTTTACAATGGTGTGTCACTTCTTTAATGTTGCCAGTATAACAGTGTATACCTTTATAATGGTTTGTCATTATTCCAATCCTCCCAGTAACTGAAGAAAACCCGGGAAGCACCGGGTATTTTTGCTTGCCTATACATAGGGTGTCCTGTAAGTGCTAATGCGGCCTTTATTTCCTCAACCGCCCATCGTATAGGTATAGTTTCAATTTAAAAAATGCTTAAAAGGCATTTCAATAATATTCGCTGCACAAGCTGGACATATGACGTCACTAACAACAAAGAACAACGACGACGACAAACAGATTTCTATTGGTTGGGAATAAAAATGTTCAACGCCAGCTGATGAGCTCAATACTTGCTTCAAATCCTCAACACTTTGGCACCGAAGTTAAAAAATTATCATTATCCCCCAACATGCGAGTTCAACTGCAAAATGACTCAGCGCTGCTATCATTTTCACATCACTTGATCAAACTTGGCAATGGAAGAATTCCCGTAGACCCATGCACTGGATTGATTACGTTCCCAAATGGATTTTGCCAGTTGTTAAATTCAGTTCAAGAGCTTGCAAACATAGTCTTTTTAAAAATCACAAAATCAATGAAACCATAAGTGGCTTTGTGAGAGCGCGATTCTGGCACCAAAAAATAACAGTGTGAACACAGTGTGAAAAATTATTCCAGGAGACTCCCCATCTTACAAATTGGTTGACACTGCTACAGACACAACGCAGACAGTTCTGTATCCTGCAGAATTTCTGAATTCTTTGGAAATTCTGGGTATGCCACCACACAACTTGACCCTCAAAGTCGGAGCACCTATAATGCTTTTAAGAAATTTGGAGACACTGACTCTGCAATGGCACCAGACTGTGTGAAGAAATTGCATAATTACAGGGTTCCCAGCAAAATCCGCTTGATCATTTCCCTGACCAAATTCAAAAATTTCCCTGACCAAATGCATGTACACTGTCACACGCATATATAATTCTAAACCATCTAATATCAGTAAATCAGTGATTCCCAACGTGGGAGTTAATGCCCCCTTGGGGGAGATGGAATGTTCCAGGGGGCGGTAAAAGCTACAGGTATAATATAGGATCCTATGGGTTAGATTGCGTTGGGGGCGATGGGTGAAAAAACTTTCTAAAGGGTGGTGATGGGCCAAAAAAGATTAGGAAACTATGCTCTAAATTATAGTCGACCCCCTACCCCGTATTTGTGGGGGTTACATTCTGGGGGTGGGGAAAATATGGGAAATTGCAAATAACTGAAACTATAGATTTTTTGTTTATCTTGTTTATTGAACATCATGAGAAGAGCAGGGTAACGCAAAATTATAAGGAAATATAAACGAGGGTGCAGCGATTGATTGTTGGTGATGTTTTCTGAAAGAACATTGTAATTTCTGTTTGCAGTTTCTTCTTCATATCATCAAGTATGTTGGAGTATGTTGACAAGACTTCGTCTACCAATTTTTCTACATGTGAAGAACGTAATATAGAGGGGATCTATATCATGAAAATCATCTGGTGGTGAGCCACAGCAGCAACTGACTTACTTTCGCCAAACATAGTCAATATATATAATTTTTGTTAATTTTTTATTTTTATTTTCGGAGCATTATCAGTAGCACTAGACAAATGAGCCATCCTAAACAGGCACAACTCAAATTTTATAAACAAAACATGTAAATGACGATTGCTGAGGAAAAAATCCAATAAAGGGAAAAAAACCACAAATACGGAGTGGGGCGACTGTATATCATTTCACGGTAATACACCATTGAAAAGCACATTACAGACAGATGCTAATATTTTGCCGCCACCACCACTCCTTACAAAATCAAACGGTGTACTTTTACATTAGTTTCCTTGGAAATTACACAGAGGTAACTGAATTCAAATCATTCTTCAACATATAAAGGTAAAGGGCCCTTTCACACGGAGCAGATGTGGACGCAGGTCCGGAAGAAGTTTGAACAATTGGTATATACAGAGTATTTCAGAAGATGTGGAATGCACCCGCACCTTTGAAGTGTTCATGTGGGTTCGGATGGCATCAGCATGTGTCAAAACCTACGTGTGGGCTCCACATTCGCACATACAAGTATCGTACATTAGGTTATTTGGAGCTATTCACACGACGCGGATGCGGGTCAAATTAGTCCACAACTTTGGCTACTTTTTCAAGATGATTTTGCATGGAATTTTTTAATTATTTGACTTAAATATAAAAACACCATATGAAGGTCCCTGTGCATCAATAGGATGTACCCACATATATGTCTATCCCTCCATTTCCTTCTGAGATGTAGATATAGCAACTTTAACTGCCTTTTGTCCATACTTTACAATTTTATATAATAAAACCTGCCAACAACGAACACTGACAGGACCAAAATTATAAGCCATTCTGTAATTCATTATGAATATAATTAACTGAATACTTTAACTTTTAAATTTAATTACAAATTTTTAATTTTTTCTTTTTAAATTTTTAAAATTATTTTAAAAATACAGGGGTCAGCACGGATTATGGCCTCAAAAATAGTGACCAAATTGTTTAAAAAAGTGAGCAAATAGTGACCAAAATGTTTAAAAAGTGACCAAATAGTGACCAAAATATTTTTAGAAAGAGACCAAATGGACAATGAATTTTGATTATTACCAAATTCAATGAATTGAAATTGAATTTAGTTTTAACTTTGCATTTCAATAGAACTCATTGAAATGTCTTTTTATTTTACATAATAGTGTAAAATAATTAAATGAAACTCAAACGCATTCTGCTAACCAGAAAAGTTTTGAATAACTTATCAAATTTATCAACAACTATGTGTGAGAGAATAACTTCAAAATGGGAAAAAGTTTTCACATTCAAAGAAGGGGAACAAATGAAATAACACAAAATTTGATGAGAGAGAATTTGTCCCATCTACATTCCAGTGGATTTTTCATTCATGTTATGCTATGAATGACAGTATACAAAATGTACTCAAACTTTTTTAACTAGTACAAATTTGATTTAAATACCTAGGTTTGTATAATACGTTCCAACAAATTTTAAGAAATTTACTATAATGATTAAAAACTATTAAATTAAATTTTTAACAATATTTTAAATTATTAAATTAAAAAATTACTTAAATTACTGAATTATAAATAAATTATTTAAATTATTAAATTAACTAAATTGTTTTAATTATTATACGTTGAGGGAGGGGCAATCCACCCTCCCCCCAGCGTCAATGGCCTACTGATGTATACATATATATGATGTATATCAATTGTCATCGTGCCATACCCCTAAGACCTTCAAGTCTATCTCCACCTATGGCCGGACTGGGAAAAGTGGGTGAGTCTACTATTTTACAGGCGGAGGGGGGGGGGCACCAAAATAATACTGCCCTTGGGTGAGGGAGAAAATAAAACAGTTTTGAAATTGTTTGGTTTTTGAGAGAAAAATTTGTAAAAATATATATTTTTCTTTTTTTACACACAACATACACCCCTGCAAAAAACACACATTTACTCCTTTACCCAGAAACACAGGGGTGGGAAGTGACAAAGTCCATTTCGGAGCAGCTTTGAAGCAGCAAAATTCAGGATTCTGAGCAGTTTTGGAGCCGCAAATTCAGGATCCGGAGCAGTTTTGGAGCAGCAAAATATAGGATTCAGAACAGATATTTATAAATTGGAGCAGGGAAATTAACAAGAATATTTTCGTTAACCCTCACCCCTTTTCAAAATAAAACAACTACACTGTCTTTTGCTATCAAACATCTTTCTATCAGCTTGTTTTTTGTTTTTGGTATTTCAGGCTTTTGACAGCTTGTTTGAAAGAGAGGCTGTCATAAAATTTTTCACACCAGTCTATTTAAGATGATTTTTGCTTACTGAGGGCACTATTGTCTGTCTGGAACCGCAGCACTTCAAATGGGCTAAAAATTTTCTATAAGTTTTCAATTTTTTCATACTTGGAAAGAAATTGTTGCAAAATAGGAGAGAATTTCCGAAGAATCAACACGACGTTTGGCGATTAAGTACTAATTATTTGGCGATCTGACACTCGTTATTCGGCAAAGTTTCTAAATTAGCATTCGTAATTTGGCGGAAACTCACTTTTTACTCCCGGAATGAAAATTTTTTTTCACGAAACATCGGGATTTGACGCAATGACGATCGACTAAAGTAATTTCTACTGCTTCCAGAGGCGACTTTTTTTTAAACGGCAACTGACTCGCATTTGCGTTTTAAAGCTGAAAGACCACTGCTAACCATCCTCAGTTGCACGATCACGGATATTATCAGGGTTTCGTGATGGAAAGGCCGATAGTTTAAATAAGGCGTACAGTTTAAAAAAACACGCTCTTAGAAAGAATCGTTTCGCGGTAAGCAGGTACAAAATTTTTTTGGCGTCCTTTCCGAAATTCCGGGCATACTGAAGCAAAATTAGCTATTTGGCGCAGAAAAATACGAAAATACACTATTGGAGCAGGATGGCGCAAGATGTTAATTTTGGCGCAGTGTGACGCAGAATTCCCACCCCTGGAAACAGAAAAAGAGACTCCGCGGCCTTCCCCGGTAAATTTCCCATGAACCTCGTAAACACTAACGTGGCGACATTTTTTCGCGCCAAGGAATCACCGTTTTGCGGTAGTCAATTCAAGATGGCTGACAAAGGGCACAATGAATAAACGCCAGGGGCTTCGCCACTCGACTTATCCCGTTGCTGAGATCTCTTCCAGCCCAGCTTTCGTGGCAGAGTCTGGAACAAATTGAGTGCACCTAACAGTCCGAGTGTGTAGACTTTTTAACGGGGAGATCGGCTCGCATTCGCGCCTTGAAATTGGGAACCACAGTAAACCAACTTCAGCCGACCACCACTGTGGCGCCGGTGGGGTTCGAACCCGGATCCTCGCGATGCGAGTCCGGCACTATGACCACTCGACCACCACAGCGGCTGTCAAAGGGCACATAAAAAATTACAAAAATATATATAACTACAGGGGCTCTGCCCCCTGCCGCCTTTGGCAGCCAACCCTCCCCCCCCCCACTTCTCTTCACAACATATCTTGTTTATTTCGTCCCACTTCATCAGCGAGCTATGGAAAGAGACGTGTGAAAGCACCAGCTTACTGAAGAAGCGAATTTTAATAAAAATAATGATAAAGCAACAAAAAACAAATGAGATTCATCAAGCACCCCCCAGAAACTGGGGCCCCAGATTCAATTCGCTGAATTTTAGTGGGGCCCCACAATGGATATATCTCAGGCTACCGATGTGTTGCAAATTTTACAATGTTAAACAACAAAAATCAATGAGATACGTCCAGAGGCCCCGAATTAGAATCTATCAACATTCCCATGGAGCACTGACCTGGAAGCTTGTCGGGCACACCCCTGTAAGGGACCACGAAAATTTTTAATTTTTTTCAATTTTGCAACGAATAAAATCCAGGGCCCCACATCCAGTAACGGGAACACAATACGCAGATTTTTAGTGGGGAATCCAGACTGGATTTATCTCGGTCTTCCGCTGTTGCAAATTGTATAATGTTAAAAAACTAAAAGAATCAGATTCATCCAGAGCTCTAAAGTGAAACCTGTAAACATGGGGCCCCCGACTTGGAAGCTTGTCGGTCATCCCCCACTGCGAGTGCCATGAAAAATTTTCATTTGTATTCGTTTTACCAATGAAGAAAAGCTAGGGCCCCAATCAGTTGCCCGTTGTATTCGCATACTTTTAGTGGGGTCCTAGACTGTCTTTATCGCAGGCATCCGCTGTTGCAAATTCTACAACAGAAAAGAATGAGATTCATCCAGGACCCCCAAAATGAAACCTGTACACATGGGGCCCCCGACTTGGAAGCTTGTCGGTTATCCCCCGGTGAGAATGCCATGAAAAATTTTCATTTGTATTCGTTTTACCAACGAATAAAATCCAGGGTCCCCTACCAATTACCCGGGACACCAACTCGCATACTGTTAGTGGGGCCCCAGACTGTCTTTCTCTCGGGCATCCGCTGTTGCAAATTCTACAACAGGAAATAATGAGATTCATCCAGGGCCCCCAAAATGAAACCTGTAAACATGGGCCCCCGACTTGGAAGCTTGTCGGTCATCCCCTGCTGCGATTGCCATGAAACATTTTCATTTGTATTCGTTTTACCAACGAATAAAATCGAGGGCCTCAACCAATTACCCGGGACACCAATTCGCATACATTAAGTGGGGCCCCAGACTGGCTTTATTTCGGGCTTCCGCTGTTGCAAATTCTACAACAGAAAAGAATGAGATTCATCCAGGGCCTCCAAAATGAAACCTGTAAACATGGGGCCCCGACTTGGAAGCTTGTCGGTCATCCCCCGGTGCGAATGACATGAAAAATTTTCATTTGTATTCGTTTTACCGACGAATAAAATCCAGGACCACCCACGCAACTACCCGTGACCGACTTCGCAAATTTTTTGGAGCCCCCAGACTGGATATATCTTGTTCTTGTGCTTCCGCTATAGCAAATTTTTCAACGTTAAAGCAGCAAGAAAACAATGAGATACATCAAGGGACCCTGGAAATGAAAACTTTTAACTTTCCCATGAAGGTATACGTACAATCCCCCCAGGGTACCCCGACCCTGTGTGTTGGGAGCACTGTTGTTATATGTATATTATACATATACATACCCTGCTGTCAGGGTTACCTATTTTAGCGCGAAAAAAAGTCGCCACGTTAGCGCTGACTCCTCCCGTAATTTTCAACGAACAAAAACAAAGAATTTGCCCCCACCCGGGGCACCCGATTTATCATGGCCGTAATACAATTGTTTTTTCTGAAGGGGAAACGCAATTTTACTGATTCTTGACCGGAAATTCGATAATTTTGCAAAGGAATTTTTATTGAATTTTCTGAAATATACCATTCCATCAAAAACGCCGTCCAAGGTATTGCCCCCCCCCGCTCCCCCCAGTTTTAGATTTAGATCTGATCACGGTATGTAGCAACCCGGGTCGCAAGTACGAACGAAAATTTACTAATCGCCCGGGGCCGGTATCCACTCTTTTTAACAGAAAAAGAGTAAACTCGGCACCTTTCCTCGTTCAATACCAGTGGAACCAGACCCCCGCCCTCTCCTATTGCTGTCATAATAGCGACTCCAGACAAAAACGTTTTAATAACTTCCAAGGTCTAAAAATGTGATGTTTTTACACAACACCAAGAATGGAACACAAGATGTCGATATTAAGTCAACAATCAGTATCGTGAAGATGCTCTAAATAAAGTGTCGGCCAGAAGCGGATAAAGTTCAGTTGACGGCCCGGGCATAAAAAAAATTAATATTAGGCCCTTTAAATTAGGAAAAAAATGTAAAGTAGGGGCCAAAGGCGCGCTCTGTGTGCCAACCATTAAATCCGCCTCTATTTACGGCTCGAATGCATTAACTGAGTTTTTATCAGATTGATGACCAATTTTCATCTGATTTGGAAACCCTTGTGTTAAATTAAATGTTGAATTGCAGGATTCTGTGATCTTTTCATAAATAGTTCTCCTTTAGATCACGAATTTTATTTGTAGATAGAGATCGCGATTTTCAATCGGATAATTTTTTTTATTGTAAGTAAATTCAAAATACCTGCGAGCTTCTTTAACCTTGGCCAGCTACAAGAGTATTCTCCAAAGCGTATTAATACGCTTAATACGTATTAATAATACGCGTCTTTAATACGCGCTTTGGTATTCTCCCGCTGCGCGTAAGTTAGCTTCTACACAGGCTCTCTTAAATCGTCATTTCAAATAACATTTAAAAAAATTAACAAAAGTAACGATAGAACAAACAACAAATGTAACTTTCTCGATGCTCCAAGAAAGGAATTCGGCCCTTAGGACAAACTTTTCAAAACAAATAAAATAAAGGATCAATTTTAAAATAAGATGAAAATAAAAGAACGAGTGAGCACGTGGGGAAATAAGAATGAATGGTAGTAGGGGGGAAATTCTTTGTTGTAAGTATAAGCCTTTTATGCTAGTTTTTTTTCCGACCGGGTTTTCCATAAAACGACGATTCTTTAACCAAGGAGCTTTCTTTCCAAGCGCCTTGAAATCAAGTTATGCTGACGTAACACGGTATGCTCCAGGGAAGATAAGACTCCTTTGATCGTAGTTCAATGAAGGGAGGGAGGAAATTAGCTATATTGAACCGGTCAAGTGGTCCTCCTTGAAGAAAAAAAAAAACACTGACAATAGAAAAGCGCCCGAGACCGAGGTTTTTTTGCTAAAAAAGTGGAAAAAGTGACCTGGGCCTGAAAATACGTAATAAAAGCAACCAGTTTCTAAAAAAGTGACTTTTAGGGAAAAAAGTGACCCGTGCCGAGCCCTGAAAATATAAATATTTAAAATTATTTTTAAAATATAAATATTTAAAATTGTTTTAAATATTTATTTTTTTATTTTTAAAACTAAATACTTTTATTAAACAACATTATCCATGTACGGCGTTCACTCAGGGCTGGATTAACACGTTTGAAAGCCCTAAGCACTTGAATAGTTTTGGTGTGTGTGTCCCACCCCCAATACCTACATATATACGTTACATGATATTGAGTCTATAAACTTAAAAAAAAAATGTGACTAATCTAAGGATGGGATTTCACTCTAAAAGTTTTATGAAAGTTATTTTATAAAACTTGAAACAAAGCAACCAATAAACACATCTGTTACATTCGAGAGAACTTAACTGATCCGCCTATTGGTTGCATTTTTCAAGTTTTATAAACGAACTTTTATAGTGTAAACCCGGCCTAAGACAGAATTGTGATGTGAATATTTCTAAGCACAGGCATTTTGAAAGTCTCTACCCCTCCCCTTTTTTACTACTTGCAAATTCTTTGATATCTCCTGAATTTTTTTTTTTTTTGGAACATCATTGGATGTGTTTTTCTTCATATTTTATAAAAAGACAGATCTTAGATTTTTTTCAAAACCTTTTGAAAATACTGTATTTTGAGATATGTTCTCCCATTGACTAATTGTGACGATCAAACTGAAAAGGCATCTTTATGTTAAGATTAAACTATTAAGATTATTCTATGGGGCTCTAGATTAAACCAAAGCATAGCTCTAGGCTGCCTATGAGCACTGAATCAGGGGTGAAGGAGAAAAATAATTACAAAAATTAGGGAAAAAAAGTTTTTATGCACAAATTTCAAACTAAAGATTTTTTTAGAACTTTAGTGCTCGTGTGAAAGGGCATGCGGATCTGGGATCTGGACCCACGTCCGCTCAGTGTGAAATGGGCCTAAAGGTTCTCTACCCACAGGCAGGAAAAAAAAATAATAAATAAAATGTTTTTTCAGAAGAAATAGAAAAGAAGTTAAGCGCTGGTATATTGGCTTTGCTTTCAACAATGGAAAAAGGAGGGTCTCTCCACTTTAGATCCCTTCATCTATTTACTCAGAGGGCAGATTGTTTCTTGGCCAACATTGTAAAATCCCACTCTTCAACTGATAAGACATTTCTCTCAGTAGGGGATCTGGAGGAAAATGCTGATATAGATTTTTTTTTCCTCTCCCTGGGGATCTGAAAAATAATCTTCCATGGAAAAAAGTGAAGGTAAACCATTTGAATGTAGATTTATCCTCTGATTTTTTCCCCTTCAAATTTTCCCTGACTTTTCCCAAGTATTTAGAATTTTCCCTGACTTTTGACAAATATTTCATATTTTCCCTGACTTTCCCTGATTCTCCCTGACTTTCCAGGTTGCTGGGAACCCTGAATTACATCCTTGAAACAACTATTCTAACTGGATGTGCCAAAGGAGAAGACATCTTCATTCCACGTATTCCAATTATCACTGAAGAAATACCATTCACTTTCAAGCAATTACAGTTACCGATTCCTTTAGCTTTTGCCATGACAATCAACAAAGTGCAAGGCCAGTCATTAGCAGTGAAGGTATCAACCTACCTGAGCACTGTTTTTCATGCACACAGCTTTTTGTCGCCTGTTCGCGTGTTGGTAATCCCATAAATTTTTACATCTACCAGATGTGCCAACTTTTGAAATCCATAAATCCGGAGATTCTCCCCCCCCCCCCCACCTGACACTCATAGTCTTGATCAAAAAAAAAGTTCATAAAAATTTCGAAATTTTTTTTTTTCTAATAAATTAAGTAAAAGTTACATTCTTCCCCCCCCCCCTCCCCCCAAGAGAAGAATTTAATTGCATGTCAGTCTTTCCATGCAGAATAGAGAAATCACATCTACATACTGTTCATAAAGTATGTGTTTCCTTTCGTGGATGCTATCAGTGATTGATAATCTTGGGTATATGAATTCTTAAAAGCTTTATATTTAGCTATATATAGCTTAAAGTTTTATATTTTCTTTCCGAAGATGTTTAATCGGAGGAAACAACGTGTTTACCATACGGCTGTTAATGGAATACAATAACGATTATACAGGAATTTTGGTCACAGAGACTTTTTTTACGACTGCTCGATGGAAATGACCATGGCTGTTCTCTATGGCTGTTTTCCCTAACTGCGACGGTAATCATTGACACCAAGACAATGTGAAAGCTCGCATAAAATCTAATTTTCTGCCAAAATCCGGAGAAATTTTAACAAATCCGGAGAGCGGGAGGAAGGATGAAAAAAGTCTCCCGCCTAAATCGGGAGAGTTGGCAGGTCTGATCTACACACCACAGATGGAAAAACAAAATATTGTGTATCCACAAGCGATTGCACGAAGTTTTTAATTAAAATATTTAAAAATTAAAGTAAATTTTTCGTACTTCATGCAGAAATTTTTTTTATTAAGAAATAATTAATAAGCTATACATATACACTGCTGGCCACCCAAATTGCAACACCAAGAAAGATGAAATATCGCAACAATATTTATTTTGTAGATAACATGTTGACCAAGCATCAAATGATTAAATTTATAGACTTCTGTGAAGTGTGGTTCCTGCCAAAATCAGTAGCCAGAGTAGCCGCCATTGTTGGAGATCACCGCTGCCACACGCCTTGGCATTGATTCAAAGAGACTTTGGATGTGTTCTTGGGGTACAGCAGACCAAGCAGCTTCCACGCGTTGCCAAAGTTGATCTGGTGTGGCAGCTGGGGATGTAATCTGGGTCAATCGTTGAGCAGCCATGGACCACATGTTTTCTATCGGCAAAAGATCCGGAGAGCGAGCTGGCCAGGGAAGCAATTCAATCTGGCGATTGACGAAGAACCTTTGGACAATGCGTGCCACGTGTGGTCGCGCATTATCCTGTTGAAATATGGTTGTGGGCAAGCCCTGAAGGACAACTGGCTTCAACACCTCGGAGATGTAGCGCTGGCTTTTTAAAGTACCAGCAATGCGTACTAGAGGAGTGCGAGAGTGATATCCAATACCGCCCCATACCATAATACCCGGTGCAGGACCAGTGTGACGGTGCATAACGCAGCTGTTCAGCATCCTCTCTCCACAGTGTCTCCAGACTCGAATCCGACCATCCTGGTGTTGCAGACAGAAGCGTGACTCGTCAGTAAAGACAATTTCATTCCATTGTGCCGTCCACATCCTTCTTTCATCGCACCATTGACGGCGGAGACGTCTGTGGTTCTGCGTCAAGGGTAGACGAAGCAATGGACGTCTTGCGGACAGACCACTCTGCTGTAAACGGCGTCGAATGGTACGCGCAGACAGTGGATGATGCGGTACAGACTGAATGTGCTGTGCTATGGTTCGTGATGTGGCTAAGCGATCCGTCACTGCCATACGCACAATACACCTGTCATCACGTGAAATGGTGCACTGAGGTGGATGCGGTCGAACACGTCGGTCCGTCGTACCCTCCTGCATCCAAAGATCACATATCCGCATTACAGTTGTTTGGTTTCGTCCAACACGACTACCGATTTCCCTGAAAGATAATCCACAATCTCGGTAGGCCACTATCCTTCCTCTGTCGAACTCGGATACTTGATCAAAAGATGATTGCTGTTTTCTACGAGGCGTAATTGATCGTTTTTTTTGAACAAAAACCACAAAAAAAACACAATTGCCGTACTTCAAATCGTCGAAATCTCCAAGCCTTAAATAGCGCTTTGAAGTGGCGCCACAGGCGCGCGTGATGTGCGTCTGCGCTGAAATTCTAATCATTTGCATATCTCACCTCCGCTAATGCATGTTGTAAATTTCATATTATTTGCATGCTTCCTTCAGGGTGTTGCATTTACGGCGGCCAGCAGTGTATATCGACGGGACGAGCGATGTTGCCGGGTATCAGCTAGTTGAGCACAAAATGAATGTAATTTACCATTACTCAGCCATTTTATAATAACAATACCAAATTACTCATAATATAACCAAACAATTCATGCCACGTCTCACTAAATGAAAGAAATGCATGTGGATGAGTCTCACAGACCCAACCTGCACACTCATGGGTTAAACTGAACATTGAAGGACCAGGCACACATAGCTTCCCGTCTCAAGGAGATATCAAAGCATTCACGAAAGATAATTCGTAAATGGCTTAAATTAGACTACTTAGAAAACCAAGGGGGGAAAGGTAAATTAGTCATGAACAGCAACGAACAAGGAGGCCAATGCAAAGAAAACTCTAGAATGTTACAAGATGGTGATCAGAACAGGTAATATAAAGTGTAGAAATTACAGAATGAAAAAGGAAAAGTTGAGCAACAGGATTCCTTTTTAGCAGGGAAAAACAAAAATGAAAACCCATCAGAAAAATTAAACAAAGAATTCCTTGAGTATTAAATATGACAAAAGAGCATATTGTGTAATAGTGATAGCATTCATGACATTACTTATGGTTTGGATCAAATATTTTACCTGTACTTTAATTTCTCTATTAAAAAAAAACATCCTACACAATATTACTTCACAAGAAAATTTTTTCTCGTGGAAGTGGTATATGTGTCTTATATCAAATTTGTTTCGCTGGGCAAAGAAAAGGGAGAAAGAAGATAATACAGGGTGATTCACGAAAAATAATCCAATTTAAAAATGTAATTTTTTTTTTAATTATAAATACAGAATTATAAGTAGTGTATGAATATAAAGGAAAAATGTCTAAGATTATGATAATCATAATCGTCTTCGCCGTCGTTGGGAACGGACGTGCTATTATCGCGCTCCGCTCACCGACACGCCAGTGCGCCATTTTGTGTCTTTCTTTGTGTTTTTCTTCGTTCTCGTGAGTTTTACTTAGCGTGTTGTTTATTGTTGGGTCATATTCTGCGGTGATTTTCTTTTTTTTTAGCGCACGTTGGATTGTGAGATAAGTGGTTTTTTTTTTTTTATATTGCTCTCATTTTTTTTAAATTTTCGTTGTGTATTTTCGATCGACTTATATTTATTTTTCTCGTTCGCATTTCATTTTCGCATTCAGGTTCGCTCGCTTCTTTGATATAAGTTCGTAGGTTTTGGACGTTAGTGTTAGCAAACAGTGTATACTTTTTCCCGGGTACTCTCAATAACGTTGTTTTCCTTCCATTTGGGCCTATTGTTGTAGTGTTAGTGTTTTGAGATAGTTAGCTAATTCTAATAAGTATAAATTGTACTTCGTAGCTTAATACTTTTTTTAGAGGGTGTTGTATTCTTTATATACATATTTATTTTATTCTTCGTGATTTAGTGCTGAGCATTCTACTTTACGTAATTTTTTCGTATAATCTCTTACGTATATTTTGCATAGTAATGTATTTTACATTATTTTAATTTCCAGTTAACGTTTCTCATTTTCGTATTGTTAAGTATTATTATTATTATCTAGCTTTAGCAATAGTGTTAGTATGCCTCGACCTCGACTAGTGTTGTGTAGAGCTTGCGACGGGAGGTTTCCCTGGTCTAGGGGTATAGTAGCTGATAGTTTCATTTGTAAAGGGTGCTTGGATAGAAAAAGGCTGGAACACGAGGTCGAAGCTTTACGGGAAAAAGTTAGGGTGCTAGAGGGTCCGGTTATAACGGACCCTCTGGTCGTCGAGCCACCTGTTGATGAAGAAGCAATCTCCACGAACAACGACATTTTAGAGGGCGAATGGGTGGTCGTGGATGAGGTAGAGGGGGATAGTGATAGGGGTTTAATCATCGGCGATTCTATGGTTAGGGAACTTGGGAACCGAGTGTGTAGGGATTTTCGGGGTTTCGAGCGCTGTTGTCTTCCTGGGGGGAAGATTGGCAACGTTCGAGACGTTTTTCATCGCCGAAAGTTGCCCTTGCGGGTGATTCTGTGGGTGGGAACAAATCAGGTAGGAGCGAATATTAGTGAGTCTCTGTCAGAATACCGGGATTTACTATTATCCGCTAGGGAGGGGGGTTCAGATGTGGCAGTGATTCCAGTGCTGCCAAGGGGTAGTAGGGGATATAGGAGTAGGATCCACCAATTCAATATAGGCCTGAAGGACATTTGCTCCTCACTTGGGGTCACGTTCTTGGAGCTTCCCGCATTTACCGATAGGTGGCTTCGTTCGGATGGGATCCATCTAAATAAGAGAGGGGTCTGGGAGGTTTACGATAGTCTTAGGTCAGGTTTTTTACTCCCAGACCACGTAGTCGGGAATGCGGGTTAGTTAATGATAATCACAACAGTACTGACGGGGAATTACCCACCTCTGACTTGGATGGCTTCTCGATTGACAACAAACCACCGGGCAAATTAAAATGTGTGTTAATAAATGCCAGGAGCTTGGGTAACAAGAAAGATTTTTTAGAAACTATGATAGTTGTGGAGGACTTGGATCTTATAGTCATTACAGAATCTTGGGCAAACGATGGGGATGAATCTTTCTTACACATCTCCGGATACGATACTTTTTTGAGAAATAGATCTGATAGGAAAGGGGGTGGAGTGTTGATATACGTGAAATCATGTTTGAAGGCTAGAGAGTGTAACGTGCAGAGAAGTGATATTGAAACCATATGGGTTGAACTTGAGAACAAAAGACGTCATAAGCTTATTGTTGGGGTTTGTTACAATCCACCGAATAGGGATCAAAACTATATCGCCAAAATGCATGATGAAATTTCCTACATGTGTAAGCGAAAGAGGGTTCTCATACTAGGGGATTTCAATTACCCGGGTATTGATTGGGAGAACCTTTCATCTGGAAATCAGTATGAAAGAGACTTTCTTAAGTTGGTGCTCGAAAATTTTTTGTATCAGCTTGTATCAGAAGCCACTAGGGGTAATGCTATTTTGGATTTAGTTCTTACTAGTTCTGAGGATCTAGTTGAACATGTTTCGGTGGGGGAAGAGTTTTCTTCCAGTGATCATCGTATCGTCAGATTTCTCTGTAACTTTTCCTCGGGTAAGGTTGATAACAAAAGACTGGTTCCTTGTTTTCGGAGAACTAACTTTGATGTTTTGCGAAGAAGGTTAGCGGAAGTTTTCAAAGACCGGTTGGAATCAGTAGGGGTGGTAAGTCAATGGGAAGAATTTAGTACGAAGCTGTCCTCTGTTTTGCACGACGTCATACCCTTTGTTCGAAAAAAGCGTGTTTGTACATCACACCCTCTATGGTTCACGGATAGCGTGCGGAACCTTTATCTTGAAAAGAAAAGAGCATTCAGAGAGTATAAAAGTGGACGAGGTGACCTATCATTGTTTACTGATAAAAGAAGACTGTTGAAGAAAGCGATAAGGGATAGTAAAAAGGAAGTTGAATCTAGGTTGGCAGATAACATTGGCTCTGACCCAAAATCATTTTTTCGATACGTCAATAATGGATGTAAGGGGACAGTTGGCCCCCTCTCGATAGGAGGCTCAAAAGTAGAGAGCAATGTAGGCATGTGTAGTGCTTTCAATGACTTTTTCGCGTCGGTTTTTAATGGAGATAATGATATTCGATATACGGGTGTTGCATGGGGTAATAAAACGCTCAACGATATTCAAGTGGAAGACGTGGAGGTCCTAAATCTTCTAAGAAATGTATGTGCAAGCAAAGCACCAGGACCAGATGATATCTATCCCAGGGTTCTCAGGGAAGGTGCTAATGAATTGTTGGGGCCAGTCGCACAGATATACAGGAGTAGTGTTGCTGAGGGTATCGTCCCGAGAGATTGGAAACTGGCTAACGTTGTTCCGATATTTAAGAAGGGTAGTAGAGAAATGGTGTCTAATTATCGTCCAGTGAGTTTGACGAGCTCCCTCTCGAAAATTTTGGAAATTATCATCAAAAGGCAGTTTGTGAAGTGGATAGAAGAGAATAATGTATTGTCGGATAATCAGCATGGGTTCAGGAAGGGGAAGTCATGTGTAACTAACCTCCTTTGCTTCTATGATTACGTGACTAAGGCTTTGGGTAAGAGCAAAAATGTCGACGTTGTTTACCTTGATTTCCAGAAGGCATTCGATCGGGTCCAACATGGCAAACTCTTGAAGCGTTTACACGAGATTGGAATAGGGGGCAACTTGCTGAATTGGATAGAATCGTGGTTAAGAGATAGGTCGCAACGAGTTATGGTGAACGGGGAATTCTCTGGTTGGACAGACGTCACAAGTGGAGTTCCTCAGGGAAGTGTCCTTGGCCCCATACTTTTTTCACTTTTTATCGATAAACTCGATCAGGGTATCGATGGAATTACTAGCAAATTCGCAGATGATGTGAAGCTAATGGGGGTAATCGGGAATGAAAGCGATAGGGAGTTGCTCCAGACCAACTTAAACAAGATTGCAGCATGGGCAAATGAATGGAGCATGACGTTTAGCGTAGATAAGTGCATGGTCGCTCATTTTGGTTCGAACAACCCACGGTTCTCTTATGAGTTGAATGGTGTCACTATCCCGGATGCAACTAGAGTCACCGATTTGGGAATTCTCATTGACGAGCGACTTAAGTTTTCTGAACATTGTTCAGCGGTTGTCAAAAAATCGAATAGAATGCTTGGTCTCATTTTCAAAAAGGTCTCTTCGCGTTCTCCTAAAGTCATTCTTCCGCTTTTTCGAGGCTTAGTTCGTCCTGGACTGGAGTATGCTGTAAGGTTTTGGAGACCATACCTACAGAGGGACATAGACTTGGTTGAAGGGGTGCAGAGAAGAGCTACGTGTGTCCTTATTGGCACACAGGGCTTGAGTTATGAAGAAAGACTTCATTTTTTGAATATGTTTACATTGGATGAACGCAGGTGTCGAGGAGATATGATCGAAGTGTTCAAAATTTTCAATGGGATGGATAGGATGGACCATGAACTTTTAGTACACCGCCAATCGACTGCTTTTACAAGGGGACACCAGTATCGATTGGTGAGGGACAATGCAAGGTTATGGTGTCGCAGGGAATTTTTCTCCAATAGGGTTGTTAATAAATGGAATAGCTTACCCCCGGAGGTAGTAAATTGTAACACAATTGACACGTTTAAAAAGAAATACGATAAACATGTTGGGGTAAATCGAGAAGCTATCCATTCTTAGAATAAGACAACCATAAGTATTCTTTATGGGCATTGTATAATATCTTATCATGTGTATATATTGTTTGTAATTTGTGTTAATTGCATTTTTAATTGGGTTGCTGTATTTTTGAAACATATGACAACCATATTTTTATGGGCATCTTTTTATCAGCCACCTCGTTGGGCATTTTGCCTGTTGTGGCGTTGTATTTGTATTTGTATTTGTATATGAACAAATAATGACATCATTGTTTCATTTATGAAGCTCTTTACATGAAAAAGTGAAATGGTGCTAAGTAAGCAGAAGGCTTTGTGTTCTCTTGTTTATATGATGTTAGCCAGTAATCACCAGTTAAAGTGTTTCTCGGCATACTGTTTGGCATGTGTTGAGGAAACAAATGTGTTACAAGCCATACAAATTGAATAACAAGTTCCAAAGCCCAGTGATGAGCTAAAATTTTTCATTCAAGTGCAAAAGGCCATGAAGGCAGACTATTTCAGCATTTGAATTTTTCAGAATGAGTTTTGTAAGATTTCACAGTTGCTTTAACATTATACATGTCACAAAAAAGTTATGCTGTAGTCATGTAAAACATTTTTCCTAGATAAGTACATATATTACTTATGATTCTGTATCATTAATTGGAAAAAATATATATCTTTCCACTTTGAAATTTCGTGATTCTTTCTGAATCACCCAGCACACAGTTGCAGTAGCATGAAGGCATTAGTATACTGTATTTGTGTTTTTGAGTCTTTTTTTTTTTTTTTTTTTTTTTTTGAAAAAAGAAATACATTAAAGTTAATTCAGTTTAAAATATCTGCAAACTTTATTACACATGATTTTCATACTTTTCGAGATTTTCTGTAGCTGCATAAAACAACACTATGTATAAGAAATATGAAGGAACAAAAAATATTGTGGTATCTGGAAGAAAAAACTCACCTTTGATGATCGAACATTTTGTTTCCATCATTAACCATCGCCATTATGTAAGGATTATTTCCCTATAATGGAAAAATTATTTGAATGAAATTAATTGTTATTGAATACTTTTAGTGTTTTCAAATTTAATTGAAAAGATAGAAACAGTCACTCCTTGACTTACAAACAGGATTGTTCCAAGCAGTGTCTACAAACCAAGTCCAAGAATCCAAATCATGCCAATTTGCTAATCTGGAATCAAAATGGGACAGTATTGGTCGAAGGAATGAAAATTTATAGATTCCGCACAGATTTTATCGATTTCCTCCTCTGTGGGATGGGGAGCAATAATTTTCCCTTCCAAAAATTCATCTCCACATGGTATCTAGTTTTTCTTCATTTTTCTTCATTTGAAATGAATAGACAAATGTCTATTTTTTTGCTATATTGTAGATACATTTTAATATACAAGGACCTCATGGATCATTCAATCATCCACAGCCCTTCACAAATTTTATTGAAAGCCAGAGCTAAATTTTCTTCAAAAATGTTTCCGTTCACAACTCCATGGATTTCTACCTCCTGTTTTCCTTTTTAAGTTACATGACAACTTCCAAAAACTGTAGTCTTCTTTTCTTGATTCTTTCTCACTATTTCTTCAATGACTTGGGCGTTTCCTCCTTTTTTCCAATTTTAAATTAGACCTTCCAAACAATTCATGAATTTATTGAGTACTTTTTTTTTGCAAATGCTTTTTCATGCAGTCAGTCCCTATCACCTAAATGCTAAGTTGCAAATATTGCATGCATTACACTGACTGCCTCTGTGCAGGTGCATGGGAATTGTGCTAGACTCTCATCACAATGATCTAGGTTCAAATCACATTGACCACACAGTGGTAACCAGCTAAAGTTGGTTTTCGGCTGTTTTCTAATGTTGATGGACATACAACACAGATAGCAATGCAGACCTTTAACATGCTACTTACATAACATGAAAATTCAAGCTTTTACCATCTTCACTTCAAAATATGGAAGTTACATGGTAGTTACCACTAGAATATGAAACAAACTCAACTCTTACAACATGAATACATTAGGGCTACGTATGCACTCAGAACCCACTTTCTAGCATCTACTATAGTCTGTTTCAGGTTAACTTTGCAGTAAAAGGGAAGCTACGAGGGAACAGTATCACTCGTTGCTATGGGAAGGAAAGCCTCATAACCAATGTATCAATGCGCGGCCTTGATAAGAAATGCCAATTCTCGACATTCTCACTGAGAAAAATCTCTTTTTTACGTGTAAAAAAATTGCACAGTAAGTTAGTAATAATTATGGAATTTTTAAAAAAAGCACTGCCGATACTTTCAGAAATTAAAGTAAGGTTTTTGAAATCATTTGTTTTCTGATCGAAAAGTGTTTTAAAATTTAGAAAAAATAATTATCTTACATCAGTGTGTCACTCTTCATTGATGTGCCGTAAGTAACACTAAAAATTTTGAAAAACATCTATAGTAATATTTTTCTGCAATATTTTTTCCATTCCCTCAGCTGAAATTTATTTATAAGAAAAATTCCAAACAATAATATGAAAGCAACATATAATTTTAAAATACTGTATATTAACCATAGCTCTCAAAAAAATTGGGGATTTTTAATTTTTTCTTCAATTCATATGGAAAAAATTAATGTTAAATAAAATTTTTGAAGCCAATCAAAAAAAAAAAAATTAAGAACAAGCAGATTAACTCTGTTTTCACGTGTAAATGCAGGAATAGCACCAAATAATAATAACAATATGGAAACGTTTAGAATTTTTTACGCACTTTTCTTGCCAAAATTTCCATTGCTCATTCCCCCGAATGGTATACATAGATGGCACTTGTTTTCAAGACAGTTTTAGTCTTTTGTTACAGTTGATGTGCCGCTCATGGTTATTACGGATGATTCTTATTGAGTTTTGTTTACAGCGAGTATTCAAGAACAAAAAATATAGTATTCAGGAATGGAAGAGCAGAGAACTTTTTAGCGTGGATATCTCGGGTCTAAATCACTGTGGGCCCCCTCTCTCGTTTGTTTCATCTGAATATACACTAAAGGCAAGGGGCATCTGCAGAAACAGGCAGCCCCTTGCTATGGGTGGAAGGTATCATTCGTGTGGGAAGACACAAACTCTTGTTAACACTCTCCGTGATCGACTATAGAGGACTATTCAGAAACTACTACTGAAGTAACTTTTCTCCTAAAGTCATTCTTCCGCTTTTTCGAGGGTTAGTTCGTCCTGGACTGGAGTATGCTGTAAGGTTTTGAAGACCATACCTACAGAGGGACATAGACTTGGTTGAAGGGGTGCAGAGAAAAGTTACGCGTGTCCTTATTAGCACACGGGACTTGAGTTATGAAGAAAGACTTCATTTTTTGAATATGTTTACATTGGATGAATGCTTGTGTCGAAGAGATATGATCGAAGTGTTCAAAATTTTCAATGGGATGGACCATGAACTTTTAGTACACCGACAATCGACTGCTTTTACAAGGGGACACCAGTATCGATTGGTGAGGGACAATGCAAGGCTATGGTGTCGCAGGGAATTTTTCTCTAATAGGGTTGTTAATAAATGGAATAGCTTACCCCCGGAGATAGTAAATCGAGAAGCTATCCATACTTAGTATAAGACAACCATAATTATTCTTTATGGACAGTGTATAATATTTTATCATGTGTATATATTGTTTACGATTTTTATTAATTGCATTTTTAATTGGGTTGCTATATTTTTGAAATATATGACATCCATATTTTTATGGGCATCTTTTTCTCAGCCACCTCGTTGGGCATTTTGCCTGTTATGGCGTTGTATTTGTATTCCATGAACAGGGCAAGAAATAAATGATTACAAAAAAAAGGATGACCTAAAACCAAACCTTCTGCACCCATAAAGAGCCTCTCACAATGGTATCCGTAGGCGCTCTCTCTCGTGGAAGAGGGAACACTTCCTGTAATCTATGAGTGAATATCTGAATTCCCTGAAGCCTATAACTGTATGTAAAACTGAATGAAAAATTGTATTGTTATGGAAAATTCAACCAAATAACAATATTAAAAAAATATATACAGTATATAATTGTATAACGAAAAAAAACATAAGTGATATATTGGCTGGGAAAATTTCTAGGATATTGTGCCAAAATGTTGTTGTGCTTGCCATGGATTTCAAAAATGGTAACCAATATTTTTTCTAATTTGAAAATTTTAAACAAATAAACAGTTTCAAAACGATATTTTTTCAGTATTTTTTTCAAAATCATAGAAAAAAAACTGAAATATTCTGTACAAAGGATCATCCAAAACCTCCAATATATGGGAACTATATTTCGCTGCGAAAGAATACACTTTCTACCTTTCTCTTCACTGCAAAGTTAACCAGAAACGGACTATAAGTTAGAAATTCTCCAGAGAAATGTACACCAGGATCATGTACGGTTAAGTAACAGCATATTGGCGTGTGATTCTGTGTGTCCTGTCAGCACTGTGATGGACTTGCATCAAGAGGACCCAGATTTGAAACCTGCAGGCAACACAGAAGTGGTCAGCTAAAGTTGGCTTTCTGTGGTTTTCCGAACTTTATGGCGCAAAAACAAGCTGGTCTCCCATTTTAAAGAATTCTCTCCCCACAAAAAGCAGGCAAACTTTACAACGAGATGCTTCCAATATGAATGACAGGTGAAAGCACTTCTCCAACTGAACTGATGTGATAAATATGTTAGGGTTATACGTAATCCACAACTTATATGTATGCACAACAACAATCCGGCATCCACTAATTCATAAGAAATTCTCCAGAGGAATGCTTACAAGGTGCATGTACAGTTTAGTAATAGTAGTACATTGAACTTTCATAAGGCTTATTTATCATTTTCTGTTGCCGTTTGGTCATCCTAAAACATGCTTTCAAATTTATGCTTTAAATATGCAATGTACATAATATGATGTACTCTGCATATACACTGGTGTAAGAAATTAAGAGAATTTGCAAACTTGGTCGATTATCTCTAGAACTACTGTACCGATTTTAATGAAATTTGATATGTACATATATTGATACAATACAAAACAAATAACCATTCAATAATTGTAATACACACGCATGATCGTGCGTAACACTTGTTGGAGTCGGAAGGTATGAAACAGCGGTTGTAGAATAAACAAAAAAATGGGTTAATAGGGGGGTATGGTCCCCTCTTACAGATATATAGGTCTCGTAGCAAGATTTCATACTTGAAATAAGGCAGTTTATCATTTCCTGTGACAATTGGTCCCACTCGTTCAGCAACGCTGTTTTCATTCCCTGGATGGTTCCCGGAGGGGGGGGGGGTTACGAGTTGCAATTGCCCTCCCTAGAGCGTCCCAGACGTGCTCTATAGGGTTGAGGTTTGGACATCTGGCTGGCCAATCCATCCGGCGAATATCCTCACTCTCTAGAAAATCGTCGAGCAGAAGAGCTCTATGTGGCCTCACGTTATCGTCCATTAAAATGAACTCAGGGCCAACTGCACCCCTGAAAAGGCAAACATAAGGCTCCAAGACCTCATCCCTATACCTCACACCAGTCACAGTGCCTCTTTCAAAGACATGGAAAGGTGTGCGGCCATCCAACATGAAACCTCCTCCACCATAATGGTCGATTTCGCAGACATTGGAGGGTAGATAGCGGGTCCCTGGTTCTCTCCATATGAACGTACAGCGAGAATCTGTGCTTAGACTGAACCGGGACTCATCAGTGAAGACAACGGTCGCCCAATGATCCATACTCCAATCTCTATGCTCTCTGCACCATGATAAACGGATTCTCCTGTCTGTAGAAGTGAGCGGGACGCAAACAAGTACGAGTACAAGTCACGAGAGAGCTGAGAAGCTGTAGCAATTCTGTTACGCCTCGCTGTATTCGACAAATGGCGATCTTCTCTGGCCGTCGTGGCTCTTGGACGACCTTGCCCAGGCTTTCTCTTGATGGATCCGGTATCCTGGAACTGTTTCCATAAGTTACACGCGACGCTGGGTGTTAAATTGAACTCTCTACAAATCTGGACTTGAGATTGGCCTGCTTCTAGCCTCCCCACAATTTGCCACCTCATTCCATCATCTAAACATTGGTGGTTACTCATTTTTACTGTTACAATTTGAAATGAATTGATTGCTGCAAAATAACACCAAGAAATTCGCCGAGGTGTGCTAGCGAACGAAATGCGTCTTAACTTACGCGCGCTTATAAAGCCTGTTTCTCTACTGGCTCCACCTACACACACATGTACGCTTACGGACTAAGTACATTTGATAAAGTCACAAAATATTTCAGTTCGTAACTTAAAAAGTCTGATACGCGTTTGTAAGTTAGGAAGTGACCATAAAAATTATTGAAAGCTGAAAATTTTTTCCAAACCAATGGCAATTTTATCCTTGGAATCATTTGAAGAAAATAAGATACAAATAACTGTTAGAAGAGATATGCATAATGAATTTTACTGAATGAAATACTGCATGATAAATGTATAAAAAAAATGAAACCCTTTTCATAAGAAAGTATCATTATCACACTTAATGGAGTGGTACACAAAAGTGTTTTATTATAAAAAGCATTATATGCTATACTAGCATTTAAAACATCTAATGCCCTACCATTAGAACTGTGTTAGCAATGAAAGTAGCGGATTTTGTCCAAAGTAAACCAATTCTTTCTAAAATAGACGAAGCACAGTAATTCCCCAAAGTTATACAAAAGGTGGGGCCGGTGATTACAGCCCAAGTCTGGTTACAGTTTTCCATAGAAAAACAGATTAATTGGGGCCAAATTTTAGAAAGAACATAAACCTGTAAGAAAAACGGTATGTAAACCATAAAGAAAAAACACCTGTCTTTTCCTTTTATACTATGACTATAATGCTATGGTACTCTTCTATGAATATTCCTAAATTTAACTTGCGTTGTGACTGCAATCTGCTCTGGTAAACAAGATAAAATCTGTAGGTATTTGCACTCTGAAATCGGCACAAATGAAAGTTGGGTGTTAAATGCTGTGAATGTTATTTAACACCTGTTGTTAATGTTTGATAACACCTCAACCAATCGAAAGAAATGAGCTGTGTATATTTGGAGGCAAGGAAACAAATTCAACCATAAGTTGAAGTTAATTGAAAGTCAAAGACCAGATGCATTATCACCTACGAGCTATACATTATACAAACTATTTTTTAAACTTAGCATTGGATTTCGAGTATTAATACATATATGTGAAAAAAGCATATCAAACAACCCTTGCGATTTCATTCTGAAATTCCAGCAAATTTTTCATCTTTACATACGTACTACTTAACTGTACATGCACCTCGTACACAATCCTAAATGGAATTTCTAATGAATCGGCACATGCCGTAATGTGTGTTCTGAGTGGCCCTAACATGTTCATGCTGCCACCATCTGTCTCCCATTTTCTGAAGTAAAGATGGAAATGTTTGAATTTTCATGTTATCTCAATATTGTGCTGTAGGTCTGCCTGCTCACTGTGAAGAGACTTTTTCAAATGGGAGACCAGCTCCCACTTCTATCCCGTAAGCTATCAAAAATTGGTGTGTAATTCCATTAAATATAATATTCTGATTAATAAATTTAAAAAATTATTTTATTCATTGATGAATGATCTCCGATATCTCAGCAATAATTCAATGATTATGCTTGAATTTCAGAAATGTGCATTTTTCTCAGAAACCGTGTAACTCTGAAATCGCACAATTGGAGGTATTTTAAGTCGAGGTATTACTGTACAATGATGCTTAATACAGCAATAAATCTCTCTACAACAATTTTTTTTTTCTCGATCCAAAAAAGATTATACTGTATCAGGGTTAGCAAGTTTTTGCTATAGGTGGAAAAAACCATGGTAAAAATTGTCTGGGTAAGAACAGATTCTTTCCCCATCTATGTATGCAAGACATTGTTATGCATTTATTTTTCTATTTATTATGCAAATGACAGTTTTAAACTCAAATTTTGATTCAATAATCAAGCATTTTCAGGGCTGGTAAGTTTTTGCACAGCTAAAAAAACCTAGAGTAAAAACATCCTGATAAAAATGTTTTTGCCAAACATAGAACAAACTTATATGTCCTCCCTTTATTTATATCTAGTATAATATTTAAAAGAATCTATGCAAAAGATTTGTATATTTTTATAATGATCCTGATCATTCCGGACGAAGGAAAAATATAGGATATAGTCAATATACAGTAAAACCTGGCTATCGGCCGTATTCACCAACACAGTTTAAACTGCAATCGCAGATGAAAGGATTGAAGATCGGAATGGATTGGTTAAACTGAGGATTTTAATCAATCTGTGTCGATCTCTAATTCTTTAACCTGCGATTGCAGTTTAAACACTGTCGGTGAATACAGCCATAAGTCGTCACCTCAAGTTATCGAAAAATTATGGCGGCTAAAACGGAGTGACGACTTAAGTGAAGTGCTATCAGTTTCAATGTGCAATATTGTGAAAATCGTATAAATTTAAACTAATACAACATTTATTAAAATATGAATCAAAATTACAATATTAATAAAATTTATAGTTAGCAAAAGAAAAAATAGAATTTACCTTTTTTGATCTCTTATTACTTAACTTATTATGGTAAAATATACTCTGGCGCTTTGATTTATACTAGTAATTTTTATTTTAGACTAATCAGAGCAACTGTTAGAGAGAGTAGTTAGCTTTTCTTTACAACAGAACTATATCGGATATTAATTTTAAATATACATGAAATATAATTTTATTGTTTTAATTCTTCATCAGTAGTTCATGATACAACTACAAGGTAATCTCGAACACAGGATCCACTTTTGACTTAGGGGCCTAGGCAGGGAAAAGTAAACATTAGAAGACCTCAACTTTGGAAAGAATGTCTGGTTTTTCAACAAAAATATTTTGTTTAAATTTTAAGCCCTAATGTAGTGGAGATCCATGAAGAAATAGAGTCTAGCTCGAACAGTCCCTAATGTTTCAAAAACATTAATCGCAAATGAACTTCCGCAGTGTAACTTTCGTTACTTAAACTGTCCCGTTTCGGTACATAGGCTTTTATGGTGAATTTTAACCACACAGCAACGCTATTAACAAGCTCTTTTTTCAGTGGGTGCCATAAAAATAATCTGTTCCTCTCTTTCAAACTTTTTCACAGTGACAAGTTAACCAAAATTAGAGATGAGTAAACAAGGGTTTAATAACATTTTTGTCTGTAAAAGCTGGAAAGGCCTGAAGAAAAATGACGATCTAACAGGAGTGAAGACTGGATAAGGTTTTATTGTATATATGAAAACATTATGGACTTTCCTTTAGTCATTGCAATGGAATAATCACTATAAAGTGGGGTCATTATAATGGGCACGACTTTGTCTCTACTTATTAATTTGTAAATTTTTTAAATTCTACCAGATTACTTTATGATACAACAGTATGAAGTTGACTGTTGTAATGATTTAAAATCCCAGTTATATATAATATGAATGTTTTGATAACAGCTCAACCAATCGAAAGAAATGAGCTGCACGTGTTTGGAGGCAAGGAAACAAATTTATACACATTGAGTCAAATCTTTATTTCATAAAACCATTTTTGCCAGTTTTTATCATTTATGCCCTGTTTTTACAAGTGTTTGCCACTGTCCAGCCAAAAAGGTATTTTTTCCGGCAAAATGCCCAAAGACGGACTGTAGTCATAATTTCTGGAATATTTATAAGTAGCATCCAAAATAAAACGAAAAGTTTAAAAAAAAAAAATTTGCAGCTTCATAAAAACTGCAAGTAATTTCTATTCAAGAACTAAAAAATACAAAAGTTTTAATAAAACTGAATTTTGTAGTTAACTTACTGTCTGTGTTTTCTTAATATCAAATATTTTATAATATAATTGATATATTAGATATTATCCATAAAAATGGAAACAATATGAAATTAGACAAAAGAAAAAAAAAATTCATTAGACTCTCTCAAAGTAGAAATTCCAGGAAAAAGAACTATTATTAGATAGGCTATGGCTTCATGATAGGAAATTAAGGTAATTAATACAAGATATACATTCATGTCATATAAGGTAATTAAATTATATTGCATCCCAATCTCTATTTAAGAAATTATTTAAAATATAACTGTCAAAACAACTTTATCATTATTTTTAATACATAAACCATACAAAATAAATCCTAAAATAAAGATGCATAAGATATCTGCTACTACTGAAAAATGTTTTAATAAGGTTTTCTCAGACATACCCTCCCATCATTATCAAAGGAATCAAAGAATACACCCAAGCCAATCCAATGATCATTGCTACCAAATACTGGCCCTTCAACACCTTTGTTCTGAGTATACCAAAAAGCCTATAAAAATAAAATACATATGTTTAAAAAAAAAGAAATTATAACCTTTGCGTGTAATTTAAAAATTATTACTCGTGTACAGAATGATACAGGTGCTGTATCATTCGGCAAAAATATTCGAACTCACAAAGCCATCAGCTCCCAATCTCCCACGACCATTCACTCTGAATACGACTTCTACTTGCCACCAATCAAAATTTGTTGGACTCTTGGACCATATAGAACCTGAGTAACAAAAAAAAAAAATGTTTTTTTACACACACACACACACACACACACAGGGATTTCTGTTAATGGACCAACAAACTTATAGGTTGTTAGTAGATATATGGTGTCGCAAACCCTGTTGAAAGGTTGAAAATTGCAAAAAATGCATGCAGGTTTCGACGTCACACTGGAACGACAAAAAGTATAATAAACACAAAAAGATTTATTTGATTAATTATTACAAGAGTAGGTGGAAGTGGCGGCCACTAACATCATTGCACAGTCTACAAAGACGTAAAAATGATTCCCGGACGCGCTCGAAGATATCAGGTATGCTTTTGGTGTCGCCACAGTGATGATTCGCGCTACAAGATCCTTCGGTGTGTCCACAGGCATGAGTCTGCATGCATTTTTTGTGATTTTCACCCTCTCAACGTCGTTTGCAATGTTCCATTGCAATTTTTGTTCCTGTTGATGCCTGTTAACAACCCTCTGAGTTTGTCGGTCCGTTAACAGCAACATTTTTGCTGCGTCTAATCAAGGCTCGTACGCTTGTTCAACTATAAACAACAAATTTTGATCAACTTACAAGTGTGGACATTAGTTAAAAAGTAGAGATTATAAAGTCACATTAAAAATTCTCATGAAGAGGACAAAAACGAATATGACAAAGCAACAGAGTTTCCTGCTCTAACACTTGCAGAAACTACAAACATGTTAGAAAAAAATGACATTGTTGAAGCTCCAAAATCACATTTTTTATTTTTAAAACAACTTCAAAATTTTGTGCAATGGTTCTTTTTGTGCATCCAAAAGAAATTACATTTACTGAGTTTTTGATTTTTTGTGAAATTATAGTTGTCATATATTGATGAATTGGGTAACTAAAATTTTAGATAATTCAAACTTTTTTGCTGTCATCTTGACCTTAAAATTAACCAAGTTTGATGCTTATATACATTCTTGGTTAATTCATCAACTTAGTTAATTAACAGCCAAACTTGGTTAATTTGAAGCTCAAAGAGACAGCAAAAAAGTTTGAATTGTCCAATTCATCCAAATAAAACAACTAGACTTTAAGAACTCTTAATTATATAAAAATGTATTGAATGCTACCACTTACTATGCCAATTTCCACATTGTTACAATTAGTGTTTCAATAAAATGTAAATATGATCACGAAAACTTTTTTTTTTTTGTTAAATTCTGCATATTCGTAAACATTGTACGGTTAAGGTTGATTTTTACACAATGAAAAATGAGATTTTTGAGCTTTAACAGTTTTATTTTCTTCTAAAATGTTGTCACTAGCTTCTGGCAGTAATAGGGACTCTGTTGCTTTCTCACAATTTCTTAAAATCTATGCATGACTTTATTTTGTATCTTTTAACCACATCCGAAAGTCAATCACAATTTTTCTGTAATAGAGTTGAACAAGTGTATGAATCTTCTTTTTTTATTACACAAATACGAAATATGTATACTTACACTGCATCAATACAATATACAAACATATATAACACACTTTTGACATCAAGGGATATGAATGTCCTACAAGCAGGTCTATAAGGGTAGATATCTCTGTTGATATTTTTTTAGCAACAGCCTATTATGGTTTGTGTTGGTTGATAATTGTTTAATATAAAGTATAAATTATACTTTATACCAGCGGTTCTCAACCAGTGCTCCGGGGAGCCCTTGGGGCTCTGTGTTCACTTTCCAGGGGCTCCGCAGCAGCTTTAAAAAAGTAAAATAAATCAGTAAATTTGATTAATAAATTATTAATTTATGTATGGAGCCCTTACAAAATCAAGGACATAAAGCTCCTCGAAAAGCCACAGAGGTCGTTTACTAAACGAATACCTGGCATGAGCGGTCTATCTTATTGCCAGAGACTTAAATTTCTGGGTTTACACTCACTGGAATGGCGTAGAATCGCTGCAGATCTGAAGATGTGCTACAAACTAGTCCACCAAAATGTTTATCTACCATCGAGAGAGCCTTTCTTTGAGATCATAGACAGGCAAGTTAACCTTCGTAGGCATCGCTTCCAAATAAGAATACCAATGGCTAGAAGGGATTGTTTTTTCCAAGGATATAGATGCCGTGTGGCAAGAATATGGAACAGTCTTCCATCAGAACTTGTATGTGCCTCCTACGCAAGATTTGCTTCCACTATTGGGGATTTCGACCTGGCTCCGTATGCGAAGTGCTTCCCGTACTGACTATTATTTTTTTTTCTTCCAGTATAAGTGCATTTCATGCCTTCTGGGGTTATTGTAAATAAATAAATAAAAAAGGTCTGAAGGGTTGACTCCTCGAGCCAAACGGGAATAGAAATTATACATTGGAAAGGGCTCTGCGAGTCAGAATAGGTTGAGAACCGCTGCTTTATACTATTATACTCTTGCTTGGACATGGTGAAAAATGTTAATGAATAATGATGCCAGACAAGTAGGGTCCCACAAATCTCAGACTCCAGGTTGCCATGGCGAGTAAGAAATAATATAAATTTTTTTTCCCAGGCTGAAAGCAACACTAAATTTTTGGCACTTATAGCAGCATATCTGCTAATATGAAAGAGGGTCATTATGCCCGAAAAAGTCAAAACAAGCATTATTTTGGACCTTTTCCTTCAGGTAAATTTTTTTTTGGCACATAGATTTATTTGAGATTTGTGCAGCAATACAGGAAGGCATGAAATTTCACCAGCCAGGTGACTGGGATTGATTATATATATATATATATATATATGAGAGAGAGAGAGAGAGTGTGTGTGTGTGTGTGAGCGTGTAACGAAAACCTTGCTTCTTACTTAGAGCTGAAACAAAACATCAGATTTTTTTTAGTTCTAATTTTTCAAATATTGGCTACATGTGATATTCTGTAAAAGATCATTGTACCATGGAAAAGGGTGACAAAGTTAACAGAATTTGATGTAAATTATGAGGAAAAGATAAATTTTCTTGTGACATATCGGAATTAAACTTTGAATCATCCAAAAAATTTGGAAAAAATTTGAACGTTAAATTGAATAAGAAACTCAAGGGGAATTCTTAGAATTCAAGTTATCTTAAAAATGATCTTAGTTAATCATGTCAGAATTATCGAAGTACAATTGTATAAATAGTGAAACCTCACTAAAATGATACTCGATATAACATTAAATAGCTTTACAATATTATATATATTATTCTAATCTAATATTATTATTCTTTGCCTTTCTGTATTGCAAGGTGTTGTTTATTGTTATTTTTTTTACCTTCTCCACTGTAATTGTTCATATGCCTGTTGTGTGAGTTTATCGATATATAAATATTTTCTAAAATTTTATTTTTGTCTCCTCTTAATACATTACAATATCCTCTTCTCTTAAGAGATGAATCTCTCTATACTATATCTTCTTTTTATTTTTTACACTTTTTGAAAAGACATTGAAACCAATACAATATTTCTCTAAATTTTTCTCAAAATTTTGTCTTTAATAAATTTTTGAACACCTTACTAGTTTTTGTTCTTCCAAAGACATATCTTAGCAGGATTGATTTTATCTTTATTTACAACAGGATTCTCCATCTTTTTTTTTTAATTGAAAGAGAAACCACAGGCTTTTTATGTATGCTTATGTACAACCCCCTTAGTCAAAAAATAGAGCAAAGTCAAAGATGCATTAATGTTCCAAATAAGTTTTGTTGCCATCAATTCACATTAAATTGGGGTTGATCAGAGGTGTATGGGGAAGGGAATGTGCCCCTCTCAAGATGATCAAAAATTATGTTAATATTTTTGTAAAAAATTAAATATCAAAGACTAAATACGAAAGGCTAATAAAATATCTTTATCAGCTATTTTAATCAATTTTTGTCAACTTAATGTTTTTTGAAGGCTAATAACTAAAAATTCATCTGGAAGAAGATGCTTGTGACCTCCTTCACCAAACCTTTTGTGATCCCTCCTACGTCTATGCTGCGTTCATCTTTTCTTTTTTTCTTTCAAACTGAGCACAACTCAGGTCTATCATCATCTATGGGTGATTTACTACCTAGCAAGTTGGGTCGGAAGTGTAACTGTGTGTGCGTACCTAACAGTCTAAGTGCGTATGTAGTTTTGTTTGATTTTTCAGTGCTGCCATTTATATTTCACAAGTGAAGTGGGCAATGCTTTATGATTGAATTACATTTGTACTGTTTGTAGGTCTTTTGCTCTCTGTGGCGAGACTTTTTAAAGGGGAGATCGGCTCGCATTCGTGCCTTGAAGTTGGAAACCACAGAAAACCAACTTCAGCCGACCACCACTGTGGTGACTGTGGGGTTCGGTCCTGGAACCTCGCGACGCGAGTCTGTTACTATGACCACCACAGCGGCCACCTATGCAACGGGAACGAGCATCTGGGACTGATAGAATTATGAAGGATGTGGGCAAATCTGGCCCAGGTTTCTCGCACCTAAAAGAAAAATTTTCCAAAATTAAATGACAAAAAACTAAAAAGGAGCATTTGTAGGTCCTCAAATGAACAAACTATTGATTTTGTTTTTACCTAGAACTAGCTGCAGACAATCATTCACATCTATAATGAAAGGGTTTTTAGATGTACCACAAAAAGAAAATTACCAATGGCTAGTTCAAGACCTGCTCTGTTTGTGCAAAATTCTTGGATATTGAATGACTCCAGAAATCCATCTCCCTCATAACCTGGGAGCAGTCAGAGATGAACAAATTTCCACTAAGACAGTCAAGCTATGGATGAGGCAGGTAGGTGATAGAGGGATCATGGCAGGTGGGACCCTTCAGTGATGAGTGATTACTGTTGGTTTTTGCAGAAAGGAAACATGATACTTGAACAAGAAATGAATTATTTTCATAAAATACTGTAAAAATGTGAATAAATTTTGTTAGGACTGGGCAATGTATTGATTTACGATGAATCACCGATGTGAACATAGTGATGTATTGTTAATTTCAATGTCTGATATCAGTGAAATCTGATGTAACAACATCAGAGTTGAAATGCTGATGCCTATATAATGAGTGTGAGGGGGTTGGTGAATGCAAATTATTTTAAATTTTTTTTATTTTTAAATACTACAATCTTTTCTGCAGAACAAAGATTTTGTTCTGCCTATAATAGAAATATTTTTTAAACATTTTGATATACACAGATGGCAGGCATTATATATATGCTAATGTTTTCTATTAAAATACTCTTTCCTCTAAACTAAGTTTTTTGTTCGGTAAGGTACATTTTTTTGAACACCATGCATTCAAATGTATTGAAGCTTTGTGTCTCTCTCAACACTATGGTGATACATGCTTTAACACAATGATTTTTTATTAAAATTATTTTAAGAAAATCTATGGCACAAAATATGGGAAATTTGATTTTTGAAAAAGTTGCATGTTGTTGCAATTTACAATTCGAGAAAAAATAACCAACAATTAAAATCCTAAATGCTCTCGTTAAATTACATAAAAATATCCATAGTATTCGAGGGGAAAAAATTGAGTGCATAAAATGAATAGAAAATTTTCAAATATTCCTTAAAGAAAGGTGATTTTTCCCATAGGAAAGCATTGGAAGCCAAGATCGCGCACCAATCGCCTTATGGGATGTTATTACATCGATATCGCGATACAGTGAGTGCGCTTGGGTGATATTGTTACATCGATATCTCTGATATAGGGTGTGCAATTTAGCAATATTGTTACATTGGTTACCACCAATATAGGGAGTGTGCTTGAGCGATATTGTTACATCGATTACCTGTTGGGAGGGAGGAATTCCTTCATACCTTATGCAAATGACGGATTATGGAATTTCCCTGTCTATAAAAGATTATATTTGTTCTTGATCTAGGTCCATTGTTAGTTCAATATTAGTCCGATGTCAGTTTAGTATACACATGTTGTTTCAACATAGTTTATTTTTTGCCATATTAAAATGAACTTTATTCTTCAAATTGGGTTCTTATTGAGCGACACTGCGCTAACAAGGTTATGGGCCCGGTCAAAATATCTATTAACTTTTTGCTTATCATTCCTGAAAATGAAATCTGACTTCAAATTCCCTCTGCTCAGACCGGGAAATTATTCTTTATGGAAGTACGATATCAAAGTCTACCTAATAGATAGGACTCGCACCAATTCCAGCCAGTAAGAATCCTGCACCTCAATCCTTACTTAAATTTAAATCATGTCGCTGCAAGAAACAGTGAAGTGGAACTTGCACCTGTCAAAAAGCAGGCCTAAAGTGTTCAGGTCTTCGCACTTGCTGTTGCAGCGTCATGCCAAAATGCTCCTACTCCTATTTTGAAAGACAGTGACATAGATGAAGATGAGGCTCTGGATGTTCTTGAGCAAATTGAGAGGCTTGCCACCAATCCTCCGCTCACTCCCATTACAGTAAAAATAATGAGTGACGACAAGAATCACTCATTACCAAGACCTTCAAGACGAGCTAAATTATAGAACTGCTATGAATCAAAATTTTTGCGAAGCGAGATTGTAGTGAAAAATTTCATTTTTCAGGGTGTACACCAAAAGCAAAATTGGGTGACTTTTCTGTGACCTTTTCTCATTTGACAAAATGAACCATGCTTGACTGTTTTCTTATATCAGTGGTTTCAAACTGTGAGTAGCGACTACCTGGAGGGGGGGGGGGTTGGTTAATAAAATAGGGGGGTCTCAATGAAAGGGGGAACACGAGTCAATTTACAAAATAAAAACATTTGATAAGAAATCTATTATTTTAATCCTTCGAAACTTTTCGCAGAGAATGATGTCAATGCATATACACATACAGACATGCCAACAATGGCATGAAGCCTCTCAGTGCTGAATGTTGAGTTTCACAACAGCGGGCGGAGAGGGGGGAAGACAACCCTCCAATCACCATAAAAAAAAACGTAAATTTTTTTTTTTTTTAATTTAAAGATACATCATCCCATAGGAACCGAACCCTAAGGGCTCGAGCCACAAACCCCCATCCTGGAAAGCATAAGCAGATACAAGTAGTTTCTAAAAGGGGGGGGGGGAATGTCCACATTCTGCCTATGGCACTAATTTTTTTAATTATGGAGGGAGATCATTCCTATCACCTCTCCACCGTATCTCCACCCATGAATTCAACCAACTTTGCGCGGTCGCTTATGCCGTCAGTAAAACATGAATATTCAATGCAATCCATCCTTGCATATGGCCTTGCGGATCGTGTATATATATATATATATAGAGATGTCTGGCAACCCTAAACCCCCACCCACGTTTTTGCCTTATCTGAGTTCCTTCGGCACCTACAATGAAACTTTCCAAAACAAGCTCTACGGGAGTGCCTGTGCAAATTGAAAAGGCATCCTGTGAATGCAAAACTATTGAACATACTATTGATTGATATTAAGCCGTGTGCACAACAGCCGCAAAGCACAGGGAGACATATCAATAGTGGGGTCAAAACAGAGCAAAAGAGCCGAATAACATTGAACGGAGCGAGGTGCAAGTGATCAAGCAGTTTTTCTATCAGTCCAACTATCAGCGTCTACCGTCGAAGTCTGCAGTTTACCATCTCAATCAACACATCACCAGACAGGAATGTGCATCAGAAGAAAATGCCATCTAAATAGAATGTGCACGAATGAGCCCATTTCTTTATTGATTGCATTACCAAGCGCAGACAAAACACATCGGCGCAGGTAAAATGAAAAAAATTAAAAGAAACATTTCTTATATGCGAGAGCCGAAACCATAGTTTAAAGGTACATAATCCGGCCGATTTTCCAATTCTGACAGTCAATGCCCCATTCACCTATGCAGGGAAGCACAGTAGGGGGGGTTACAGGGTTCCAGCCCGGGAACCTGAAATAATTCTCAATATTTTTTTTCACACTATCAATTCACTATACATGGACGGTGAAAAAATCTGGCTTGGACCCATCCGAGATCTCAGCTTAGGGGCCTACTGCAGGATGTGGTTCTCATCCTTTCGAATCCAGAGGCACGTTGATTTCTCTTTTTTGATTGGAAGGCCCGACCATGCACATGATTAATGGGAAATAAATTGGTAAAAATTAAATAAACCACCCACGACCCATCATGCACATGATTAATTCATGCACAGATTCAAAAAATCGGTGGCAACAGGCTGTGTGCGTGTAGCTCGTGCGAATATCTCGCTAGAACCTTCTGTTTGTATATAGATTTTTTTTTTCCAACTTATTTATTTTTTTTAAAGTTTAATTACATTTTTTTTTTTGTTCAAGCTGCGGCTGTGGTGTTGTTAACATGTCAGCAAGTAATCCCATAATGATTGTTTGCCTTGCTTGCAATGAAACTGTCAGATCAAGGGAGGATAAGATTGTTTCTTCATCGTGTAAAACCCCATATCATTTTTACTGTGCAGGCTTTTCTGAGAAAAACTTCCGGATATATACCCGTAAGTCTGAATGGAAGTGTTTGAAATGTACGAATCCTTTAGTTGGTGCTCAACGAAGATCTGGAGCGGCTTCAAGTTCACCTTCGACTTCATCCCAGTCTATCGATCGTGTTTCCATTCAATCTGAACAGGGATCGTCACCCCAACCAGTGCCCACAGTAAATGATGATGTTTCCATGTTTTTTCACGACCGTGATCTACATAATGCAATAACCGAATCTGCTAAAACACTACCACCTGAATCTGCCAATATAATATTGTCCATTGCTAATTTGATTGATGCCCATTTGAAGTCACTGATGACATTTATCTCTCAGCAATTTTCAGTTTACACAAGTGAGTTATCTACTGTCAAAGCACTGCTCAATAACCAATCCATTGAACTTAATGATTGCAAAGAAAAGACGCAACTTCAATTTGAGAACAATGCTCTAAAATCTGAGGTGAAAAAACTGAGCGTTGAAATTGCTGATTTGCAGCAATATACTAGAAGGTGCAATGTGGAGGTTCAGGGCCTGCCTGAATCCGAGAACGAAGATATTGAAGTAATCAAACACACTATTCTATCTACAATGGACCTGAATGATCTCTCTGATGCCATCACAGCGATTCACCGAGTTCCTACTACACGTAAAGACAAAATCAAACCCATCATAATTCAGTTTAGCAATAAAAAAAATCGTGATGTTTTCCTACAAACAGCTAGGAAAAGTGAGTTAGATTCTACGACCATTGATCCCCGACTAAGGCTTAACTGGGTATACTTCAATGAACATCTCGCACTGTATGTTAAACAGGTACTTTTTGCTAGCAAACAGTTTAAATCAGATAATGATTATAAATTTTGCTGGACTCGTGATGGTAAAGTTTACTTAAGAAAATCTGAGAAAACCAGGGTGCACAGAATCAGACATGTTGACGATCTTAATCAACTTATTAATCAGAATTGAAATGATTGTGATCTGTCTGTGCGCCCTGAGTATATTCTCTCGAAGCCCGAGTCCGCGAATTAAATTTTCACCTGTCTTGTTGTTCTGCAATACTGTTGCGAATTTTTTTCATGTTATCAAATTTTACCTTAACGATTGTTTTCCCTTAATATTTTTAATTATATCCACTCTAAAACACGAGCTTTTTATTCAAGATTACCATAACATTAGGAGTCGTCAAACTATCAATTTATCATGCAATAGTTTTATCTTGTTATTCTATTTTTTTGGCGTTACTAATTTTTGATAATATGAATCATCTTAACTATTGTATCATCATACTAGTTATTATAGTACTAAGTCAACTTGATCTTACTCTTGCTATATTTAGTATAATTCATGCCCACTGTATTTATATCCAATCATCTAACTCTTGCCATAGATATGATCCTATTAATTTGAAATTAATTGCTAACTTACGAATTTATATTTTGCATTCTATACTTAATCACAAATTATCATACATTAATATGTTCACTTACACTGTTACGTATTTTTGTTCATTTGAACCAATTAATTCATTTTCAATCCTCCAGGGTTTTTTAAATGGGATATTTTGTTTTCTAATATGTCTAACAATTGTGAAATAAAACATTTCACACTTCATACCCTGGAGGATTTTGAAATTTTTTTTAATTCATCCATGGTTACTGATCATAAATCAATATTATCTAAACGCAATATTGTACATTTTAATATTCGCAGTGTAAGATCAAATTTTAATTTACTTTTATCGTATCTAGATTTAATAATTAACGAAATTGACGTTCTTGTTTTGCCTGAAGTGTGGGTTTATACTGATGAAGTTGATTTTTACAAAATTTCAGGTTTTAACTTAATATCTCGTTGCCGTGACTATAATAGATCTGGAGGTATTTTTGTATATACAAATAAATCCTGTTCATTTTTTATTCGCAATTCATTAACCCTGCTTACTGCAGAATTGATTGTTTTATCTTTAACTGAATTACAAACTACTATACTCTGTCTATACAGATCTCACTCTTACTCAATTAACAATTTTATCGATGAATTTGATGTAATATTGAGAAATGTGAAATGCAAAAATGTTATTTTTCTTGGAGATGTTAACATTGATTTATTAAGCTCTGATTCTAGCGATATTCAATACTACATTGATATGCTTTCCAGCCATGGTCTATCACCATTAATTAATGTTGTAACCAGACCATCATCGCAATCCTGTTTAGATCACATTTTTATTCGTAATTTAAAAAGCATTACTAATATTTATTCTTCTGTATTTACTACGGATTTGAGTGATCACTATCCCATTCTTTGCAAGTTTATATTTTCATCTCCTAGATTGACGGCTACATTTAATTCTCCTACTGTGAAATTTATCGATTATACAGCTATTTCTTCCTATCTTTCTAACCATAGTTTTAATTCTCGTTCAAATGACCCGGGCAAGGCATTTGATGATTTTATTCTCTCCCTTGAAACAATTGTTAATAATCATTCCCGTTGTAACTTGGTTAACTCGCGTATGATTCTTAATAAATGGTTTACGAGAGATCTTTATGAACTGATTAAAATCAAGCAAAAGCTATATTTAAAATCCAAAAAATATCCATTTGATAATTTGATCTTATCTGCATATAAAAGTACAGCTTCCCATGTCAAATTATAGGTAAAAATTGCCAAACAAAATTTTTATTCTCAACAATTTCACAGATGCAATAACCTAGATTCGAAATGGAAATTTATCAATAAATTATCAGGTACTAAAGATAAACAATCTAAATTGCCTTCTGTAACTAACCTCTCTCTACTAGCTAATAATTTTAATTCACATTTTATAAATATATCTTGTTCTAATTGTGTTATACCTTTTGACTTCAAGTTTTTTCTTTCTCGTAATCCAAATTCTATTTTTTTCTCTCCAACTAACCCCCGTGAAATGCTTCAAATTATTCGAAAACTACCTACTTCTACTTCCTCTGGTATTCTAAACTCTTCTATTTTAAAAATTCTCCCTTTTTACACAGTCTCCACTCTGTCTACTCTTATCAATTCTTGCATTTCAGAAGGTGTTTTCCCGGATAGTTTGAAAATTGCATCAGTTATTCCAATTTATAAATCCGGTGATTCTAACGACCTCAATAACTACAGACCTATTTCAATCCTTAACTCTGTTTCCAAGCTGTTTGAAACCATAATAAAATCTCGACTGTTTCCTTTTCTACTTAAATCTAACTTTTTCTCCCTCAAACAACATGGATTCCTACCTAACAAAAACAGAGAATCTGCTCTTCTTGATTTTACTTCAACTGTCTATACTAATATTGATAAATCTTACAAAACAGTTGCTATTTTCTTAGATATCAGAAAAGCTTTCGATAGCGTCTCTCATGAAATCCTGATAGAAAAACTTAGTTTCTGTGGTATAAGAGGTGTTCCTCTTAAACTTTTGCGATCTTACCTTAATAATAGATACCAATTTGTTAAGTGTGGTGATAAATATAGCAATATTATGAAAATTATTAACGGAGGTCCTCAAGGCTCTGTTCTTGGCCCCTTATTATTCCTCATTTTCATTAATGACTTTTGTAACATTAACATTGTTGGTAACATAATAACATTTGCTGATGATACAGTCATTATTTATAGCACTAAAGACGACCAAACGTTGACTAATTTGATTAACCAAGACTTAATTAAAGTACGCAACTGGTATTCAGCTAATAAATTAACTATTAATGTATCCAAAACCAAATTCATCTATTTTTCATTACTTAATAACCCTCTACATAATATTAATATTGTTTTCCATGATTCTAACTGCTCCCCTAATGATTGTCATTGTAATCCTCTCAACAAGTACATTCTATCAAATATCTTGGTGTTTATGTTGACTCTAACCTTAAATGGAATTCTCATATCACAAAACTTCACAGCAAACTTTGTTATTTGTTGTACAAATTTTTTTACCTCAAATTTTATGTCAATTCCTCTTTTCTTTTAGTTCTGTACTACTCATTTTTTCACTCTCAACTACTTTATGGTCTTTCTGCCTGGGGTAGTGACTACATTACTAACCTATATCCTTTGGTCACTTTGCACAAAAGAATAATTAGACTGATTACCAATGATTATTGTACTCCCTCACTACAACTTTTCCATTCTCTAAACATATTACCTCTTCGACATCTCTATTTCTTCAAATCATTAATTATTTTATATAAAAAACAACATTCTTTACCTTTGAACACCTTTCGTTCTTCTGCAAGAATCAACTCCACCTATTTACTCCCTAGAATCTATAAAACGATTGGTAAGAAACATTTTTCATATCTTATCCCTAAATTCTATAACTCTTTGCCTGATCAACTCCTTAACAATAATACTTCATTATTTGTTTTTAAAAAAAAATTAAAATGCTACCTGTTTTCAATAAATAATATTGAAGATTTTTTTTAGGATGAATTTCCCACCTATAACATCTTTCCCTTAAATGAAAGGAAAAAAATGGTAATTTTTTGTTCCCCCTTATTACATTTGGACTTAAAGAATTTACATTCTTTTTTTTCAAATTAACTTCTTCCCCTTACTTACTTATTTTTCTTTACAATCAAAATATTATCACCACATGCCTGAAGCCACCATGACCTTATGTTATATTGTGCTTAGTTTTGTTTTTTTTTTGGTTTGTTTCCTTTTTACTTTCTGTTCACTCATGTTCTGTCAATTATTTTTTATTTATTTATTTTTATGTTTATAAGTTTCATATCAAATTGTAAATTGTGATTGCCAGTAAGGGCCATTTGGCTCCTTGGTAATTTTTTTCCCTCTTTTTTTCTGTATACCTCATTTCTGACTAATAAAGTAAAAAAAAAATAATAATAATGGGAAATAAATCGGTAAAAATGAAATAAACCACCCACTGCCCAGTTTGACCGATGTCAGGGCCCGGCGGTTGAGAAACATTGCACTAGACCGGGCCTTTGTGATGTTAATTCTTTTGCCTCTTACTGGAGTAAGAGGGAAAAAAACCATGACGACCTAACTAGACCAACACAGGGCCTTTCCAAAGGACGGGTTTCACATATTTCTTTTCCTATTCACATTTTTCGAAGTCCGATATTAGACGCTTGTTATTTGCTCTGTAGTCATGCTTTGGTGTTGGTCTAAGATCTCAAGCTTGTCACCGCATTCCAATGGTTCTCTTCTGTCAGCTGCCTTTTTCACGTAATTCATGGTTCATCGGCAGCTCCCCAAAAAGTCTGACAGATATTTTTCCATACAAAAGAACTACGTCGAAGCATAAATAGGTGCGCAAATCAATATTTTCAGCTCACCATGACACTCCTAGGAGCTGTGACGCACACTTTTAAAACACTGGTATTCCTTTAAATTCGGCCTGCGTATTTCGTAATTTTGCAAAAATGATAGCATTTTCACCGCTTCGTAGTTTGATAACTATAGCCCATAGAAAAAAAAAGATAAATATAAAAGTTGTAGCAAATTTTGTTTGCTACAATATTATAATTTACACTTTTGTTCTCCGATGTATAGGAACAGAGATAATGAGCAAAAAACGTCAAAATTTTCAAACAAAACTTGCACAGGGTTTTTGTTTTCACAAACTTGATTTTTTTATTAGTGGCTTTGGCCCCTATTAACATATCCAAAAATTAGAAATATCCGACCTTTTGCAAGGAACCATGTGTAATTTGGGTTAATCGGAGTTGAAATGACAATGCCAATAGAGTGCTTTCTTACGGGAGGGGCGGGGACACATATAGAATAAAAAATAAAACATTTGATAAATTTAGTGTTCAATGAAGGTGATTGGATTTAGGGAAAAAAAGATCACTAATTTATTTATTATTATTAACTTTGCTTCACGCGAATTAGAATGTACATTTTCAGATTTCTTGCATGTTTCAACACATACACACGCGAGCATGGCGGATCTATACAGCTCGCTATTGGGAAGGGGGGATTATACAAATTCCTTATTACATTGCAATTACATGCATCTTGCATTTTCCAAGACAGCACCAGTTTAATTTCTTTTCGTCCAAAAACTTTTTTTTTGAATCGTTCCCGTTTTTCGATGGAAGTTGTCTTGAATTTGTTATTCAATCAAAAATTTTGATATAGATCATTTTCAACGGATTGATTGAATGCAATATTATCATATAGAAGTTCCGAAAATTACATGAATTATCACATTTTACATGGAGTGGTCGAAATCAATGAGGCTGACATTGAACAATAAAATGTAAACAAATCCTGTTAAGAAAGGATGGACAATGCAGTAAAACCACCTGGTTCAGCTTGACTTATTTACATTGACTTTGTAATTTAAATTTTGCACTCGTTTCTGGGAGTGGTTTTAAAGGAGCGGGATTTCTTAAAAACTAACATGTCTTTATAATTGGCTGCACATTGTCAGAGATTTAACAGACTGGAATTTGGAAGACTTCTCAAAAATATGCATGTATATTGTAAGGAGAGAGCGAAAAAAATAGTGCAGTGCATTATAGTGCACTTTAAATTGATCTCGGACTGAAGAGAATATTCTCATTCAATTTCTTAGTGGATGACGTCACAAATCCTATTTTGGGTGCCGATTTCTTGGAGAGATTCTGTCTACTTGTTGATGTCAAAAATCGCCAGTTAGTTGATATAATTTGACAACTCTATACTGTCTTGGTGTAGTTACTACTGGTCCTTCTCTCGGTCTAATGACAGTTTCTGGTGCCACTACATACCGTGAAATATTGACCAAGTTTCCAAATTTTACTGGTTCTGTCTTAAATTCTCAACCCAAACCACATGCCATAACAAACTTAATCGAAACTTCAGCCCCTCCAGTCTTTGCAAAGGATAGATGTCTTTCTCCTGAAAAGCTTTTGGCCGTCAGAAAAGAGTAACTTGCTTTTGAAGCAAAGCATCATTCGGCCTAGCAAAAGCCTGTGGGCTAGCCCTATCCACATAGTTTAAAAAAAGACAGGTGGTTGGTGCATATGTGGTGATTTTCGTCGGTTGAATGCTGTAACCATTCCGGACCGTTATCTCATTCCCAATATTCAATACTTTTCTTTTGGTCTGGCTGGAAAAAGAATATTTTATAAACTTGATCTTATAACAGGGTTCATACAAAATTTCCTAAATAAAAATTAAGGACTTTTTAAGGAGTTTCAAGCAGTTTTTAAGGAGTCATGGCAAACTTCATAACTTTTACAGCAATAAAAAGGTTAATAAGTTTTATTAAGAAGTTTTACAGCAAAAAAAAAAGGCAGGACACATGTGCAAATTTATTTTTAATTTGCCAAACAAATTTTCCCTCATCTCAAAAATATAGACGTAGAAGTGGTTCAGAAATTACACAACTTTTGATTTGTTACCCAGCATCATAATTCATAAAATAATCAATCTACATACATACTTTTTTGTTGTCACCAAAGTATAACTTTGAAGTTTCAGTCAAAAATATAACTCATAACAGCATCACAAATTATAAAAATTCTATAAGTGATATTTATTCCCCTTTCCCCAATTATTCAAAATAAAAATCCACAGCTGGCAGATTTTTCTTTACAAAATTATATTTTTGCAGCAACTCTTTATTCATCTCACTCAAAGTGCATCAACAAATTCTTTAAAATTAGGTTTTTCAATTTTCCTTCTTGTTTTTCAGTTGTACTCAGAAATAAATTGTTGCAAAATAAGAGCAAATTTCAGGACATTCAACACAATGTTTGGTGATTTAACACTCGTTATTTCGCAAAATTTACAAATTAACTCTCATAATTCGGCGGACTAGATCTTATTCATGAAATTAATTTCTTTTCCCACGAAACATCGGGATTTGAAGCAATGACGATTGACCATAGCAATTTCTGCTGCTTGCAGTGGTGACTTTTTTTCTTTTTTTGAAAAACGAAACCGCGGTCGGTTGTTGAGAAACACTGGACAAGAGTAAACCATCTTCAGCTGTACGATCATGGATATGATCGGGGTTTCATGATGAAAAGCCCGATGAGGGGCCGATAATTTGAATAAGGAGTTACAGTTACCACAATCCTGGGACAAAATCAAGAGCGGGAGAATGTCGACTTTTTTTTAGAAACAGTTGGAAGGATTTTAAGGAGTTTTTAAGGGCCCTTAAAAAGGAAATGAAAATTAATGAATTTTTAAGGAGTTTTTAAGCACCATACGAACCCTGTATAAAGGCATACCACCAGATCCCCCGTGAAAGAAAACAATATTCCCAAGACGGCTGTGATTACACCTCACGGTCTCTTTGAATATGTTTACATTACCTTTGGCCTCAGGAACACTGCAAACATTTCAAAGGTTTGTTGACAGTATCCTCTCAGATCTCGACTTCTGCTATGTTTACTCAGATGACATTCTTTTTGTGTCAGCTGATGAGAAGTCGCATGAACATGATCTTGTTGTTCAAGAGACTAAGCGAATATGGTTTAGTTCTCAATCCTGACAAATGCCAATTTGGACTCAAAGAAATCCAGTTTTTAGGTCATCTTGTATCAGAAAGGTGTATTTCCCTGTTGCCGGATCGTGTTACAGCACTTTTGGACTATCCATTGCCCAACACAATCAACGAGCTGCGATGTTTTTTGGCACTAATAAATTTTTATCATGGTTTTATGAAAAACGCTGCCTCTATGCAAGCATGTTTGCATGACCTAGTTAAAGGCAAGCGAAAACGGGATAAAAAAAAAATTGACTGGTCTGAGGAAGCAAAATCTGCATTCGTGTCATGCAGGGAAATAATTTACAATGCTGCTCTATTGACTCATCCTATTCCAAGTGCACAACCCCTTCTAGTTATCGAGGCATCTGATTTCGCTATTGGTGGAGTTTTGAATCAAGCAATTAATGATCAAACTCAGCCATTAGCCATTTTTTGAGTTGGAGCTCTAAGTACATCAAAACGTCATTATGTCCTGATGTAAAATTGACTATGTATCAATGTAAAATTTTCAATATCGCTCAGTCCTAGTGTACACATATCTGCACTCTATGAATATTATATGTATGTGTATGAAGAAAAAAATTGTTTTGCAAAATATTCATATATAACAATGTATGAATATGATACAATAACTATTGTATAATATATATAAATATGTTTTATTTGATTTGTTATCAAGAATATGCCTATCATCTCCATTTTCAAGATGTATAAGTTTCTCATAGTGTATATGTATTTCAAAAAAAGACCACCATGCATACACAAAAAACTGTACATGGTGGAGATTTTTTACATTCATATTATTTTGAATTCACCACCCCAAAAAATTTGTAAAAAAACTTACTTCACTCATATTATAGAAAAAAAAAATAAAAATTGTTGACTAGTGTTATTTAATATAATTTAAAATTGATCCAATAAAAAAAACTAACAAAAGAATAGCTGTATGTCTTTAAAAGCAACTTGATTTACAAAATATTCAATCAGATTTTAACGGCTGTTGTCTGATGAATATAATTGAGGGTTTTTTCTTCCAGGTTACTAGGCAGTCATAAATTGGAGTTTGCACTCAGCATTAATCAGTCTTTGGAATTGTACATAATATAGGCTTCGTGTTAGTAAAATGGATAATTTTATGGCAGCATTATTAACAAATTTATGTTTCAACTTTCTTACACAGATAAACATTACAGAAAAAAAATATTATAAATACAATATTCCAACATAAATATCTGTTATTAATTTTTTTTTTACTCACCTTTCTTACTTCTTAGGGAGGGTGTGATCCGAACCATTTCTTCACTGGCAATAGCATCTGTAAATATATAAGTGGCAAAATCTAGTGTAGTGACATATAATTCCACATCTATAATAAACCAGTATTTCTTTAGCCTATTGGTCCATAGACCAGAGGTGGTCCACAAAGATGGGACAGGTGATTTGTGTGTGTGTAGTAGGGTGGGTCAAAAAAATAAAATTCACATTTCTTAAGGGGCACAACAATAAAAAGATGATAAATAATCTCAAAATAACACTTGTGATTTTTTTAACATTCTGATTAGTGTAACTGCCTCCGGATTGATATTGATTTTTTGATTTTTGTCGATATTTTTGATTTTTTTTTTCAAGGTAGGTTTCAGTTAGGATTTCGACCAATTACGTTACTTTCTACAAACATAGACAATTTGTCACTTAAGTGTGAGGGGTGGGTGGGTAGAGTGGGGAGTGTCTAGGAAGACCCTACACGTGCGCATGTGACACCCATGTTTCCCACTATAACTCCGGCTGAAATAAGGCAAGGTTGTGTCGCACTCATTTGTGCCATTTTCATCATGGATTGTACTCGTTTGAAGTGGAAATGTCTGTTATTTCGTGATTCAAATGACATTAAATGCAATATGTTACCAACCTACAAAGATGTTATGAAGTTCTATGAGTGGAACCGTCATAAGATAAAACATGATAATGGAACTAATAAAGAGTTCACGTGTAAAGAACTAGAGGGCATTGTCATGGCAAAAATTGAAAAAATATGGTCAAGATCTTCCATTCCTTCTGTTCAACATAAATGAGTGAAAGCGATGTTAAAGGCGTATCATGCATGAAATACAAAATTGTTTTTAAATCACACCCTGAAATACAGAAGAAGCAATTAGAAGAGTTTCGCCCTAAATTATTGATTGACATTTATTTCATCCTGTAAGTGTAAGAGCATCAAAGAGTGAATTTGCCCCAAATACAAAATGTATCTGTCAGAGAGAAAAGCTTCTTAATAGACCAATGAGCAACCAAAGTCCTGTAAATAACTGCTTTATACTTTGACAAACACACGGAAGGATAATACAAATACAACGCCACAACAGGCAAATTGCCCAACGAGGTGGCTGAACATCATGGATCCCCGAGCCCCTACCTACTACTGCTACACCACACATGCACCCCCCCCCCCTGGAACCCCCCAACAAATCGGTACATGCGGGAATGTGCGTGTACGTGTAGTGCAACCTGGCGTAAAGTTTGTTTCTGTGTAATGCTTGTTATGTGTAGTGCTGTCATCTGCCCCCAGTTTTACAAACTATGAGTAAAGTGTTATGGTTGAATGATTTACCGTTGTAGGACTGTTGCTCTCTGTGGCGAGACTTTTTAATGGGGAGATCGGCTCGCATTTGCACCTTGAAGTTGGGAACCACAGAAAACCAACTTCAGCCGACCACCACTGTGGGGTTCGAACCCGGATCCTCGCATCACGAGTCCGGCACTATAACCACTCGACCACCACAGCGGCAACAATACCAGTACAATACCAGTATATATACCAATACCAGTATAAAACTTTAATAATATCAGATGGAAAAATGTATAGACAGCATTCTTGAAGAGCATATTCCAATGATAATGGAACCAGCTTCTGGTACATCTGTATGCATAGAACAAGCAATCTTTGATTTCTCCTTGGAATCAGAAATATCTATGGAGTCTTTAGTGGCAGTGGGTGTGACGTGGAACTAATGTGAATGTTGGTAAATATAGAGGTGTCATAAGTCTGCTTGAAAAAAGGTTAGATAAGCCGTTGCGGTAGATTATCTGTTTACTGCATATGAATGAATTACCCTCCCAACACTTGTTGCTACATATTGACGTCAGCTCATCGGGACCCAAACATTTTCAGGGAGAATCGGCAAAGTTATAGAAATATATAGGAAAAAAAAAACTGGTGTTTCGTTTCAAGTTATTTCAATAGTTACCCAAGTTTTCTATCCAAGGTTTTAGTACAGACCAAATATATTTGTACAGAATAGTTTCAGCAGTTTCAAAAGGCCTAAGGATTTAGCAAACAAATCACCAGGGCGCACGGTAGCCCATGTCGATAAGATACTCGCCTAAAGTACCAAAGGATGTTTATTAGAGGTGTAACGAATTCGATACCCAGTTCGTCCTTATCAGAAAATTTTCCTGACATGGGTACAAAATCGGCAACATGACCACAGAAAAAGATTGCTATTGGAAGGAGTCCCCCATCAAGGGGTTAGCGTACCAACCTCTTGATAAGTTTTAAAAAAAACCTGCCGTTTGGAATCAGCAATAAATTATAGGTCCCGGTATAATTAGCCTTAATGTGCAGAAAAATGACAGTGGTGCGACAAAAATGATAAAAAAATCGCCAGGCGAAATGTCTCATGCCAGATGGCTAATTTGTGCTAATCGAATTCTATGTTTGTATGTTTTTTAGAATCTCCTTCTGAAAATTTAATAATTCTAGCAAGGTATGTTGTCAAGTTTTATGCTCCAACTTGGTTTGCTATGAAAACTTATCCTTCCTGTAAAGATAGAACACAGCACCTGTTCAAGCTCATTGCTGCAACTAGGTATTTGACCGCAAAACTGAAAGGCAAAATATATCCCGTAATTCTCAAAAAAACAATTACTCTGCACACCCTGAAAATTCATTGATCGCAATGCTGACTGACTCTGAACCGCATATCCGTGAAGTAGTAGCCCGCGGCATTCAGAAAAATAGACTCATATTTTAAAATTTGATATATCATCTTACATCGATCTCATTGACTGACAGAAGTACAGTATATCTGATCCACCAATATTGAAATCCATACCTGATGACATCCAACTGTTTGTCATCCAAAAATCATGAGAACTGCGTTTACTACGCCTGCCATGTCACACACAAACTGTTGAAAAGGTGGTCAAGACTGTTACAGAAACTTCAGCCACATCATGCAAAAAATCTGAGGGAGAAGGCTTCATAAATAATCAAAGTCTCAAAACGCTGTGCCGAAATTCAATAGCAAGAAGGATTTTCGCGCTATTTTTCGCTCATTGAACAGGAAACAAATTCGACAGGTTATACAGATCATCACTGGTCATGCTAACCTATCGAAACACCTACACAACTGTGGCTATACAGATTCACCTATTTGTCCTGCGTGTGGAGAAGAAGACGAAACTCCTCTCCATTATGTGAGACTATGTCTGTTACTACTATACAGTAGAACCTTGATTAACTGGGCTTAACAGTGTGTGTGTGAAAGTATAAAAAAAAAACAACTATTGAATATTAAGACTGGGAGATATACGTAGGAGACTACTTCTTATGGGAAAGAAAATGTATGTGAGGTAATGTAACTACTAGTACACTAGTCTTTGTCCTTTAAGGACAGCTGGTGTCTTTATTGGATTATAGGACCACCTGCCCCTAGCATGATGGTGTCACTACTGTTGCTGCTTCTTTGTGAAGGGAAAAAGAAACCCTGTGAGATAATACACCACTACATTTAGATGTGTGATACAATCCTTATTCATGAATTTGCTAAAGATATATAGAGCATCAGAATGTAGACAAAGGTTAAAATGTGGTAAGAATGAGAAATTTTGAGATTATATATATATATATATATATATATATATATATATATATATATATATAATGTTCTGGCCACTTTTATGAGACTTTTTGAAAAAAAACCACTTATGAAACCTTATGTCATTTAAAGATATACCATCAGAATGTACCCCAAGGATATAAAATACGGTAAAAATGAAACATTTTGGCTAATAATGAACCAATGTGATATTTTTCAAGGAAAAAATTGATATTCAGGCCACTTTTATTTGATTTTTTTAAAAACCACTTGGTAAAAACCAAGGTTTGAGCAATGGAAATTTTCTGCAGTAAAAATTAAAAATTTCCATAACCTGGCAACATTGCCACAATATATGTCAGTAATCAGTGCTTCTTGACTTACACAATAGTTTGTTTTTATTTCTTTTTCAAAAAATTATTTTACGATGGAATTTTCCTCACTATTTTTTTTTTACAGCATCTCTATAACTTATGCTTCTTATACTGTATCATAGATTTTTTTTATTTGGACTCGTAAGTACTTCAAGCATTTGCATGAAGATAATGTGATATCTATTGAGATAGACACTGGGTCTTCAAGGTAGTAACACTTCCTTTTTTTTCATTTCACAAATACAAACATGTAATACACAAATTCAGACATGTCATTACACGAATAGAAGCATGCAGTACACAAATCTAGACATGTTATACAAATATAACAAAAAAAAAAATGGATACATACATATTACAAACACTATGTAGCCTCAAGGGACTGAAAAGTCCTTCCAGCAAGCCTAAAGGAATAAGCTATAGAATATTTTTTTTTCTTTCTCTTGTAACAGCATTATATTTATTAGATATGTGTTTAAATGTATTTTCGCTTAACTATATATCCGAAATGTTCACAATTAAGTTGCTTTTCGTGAAGCCCAATTTTTATAATACAACCATCTACACCAGTTCTCTTCTTTATTATTATACTCTTTTGCTCTTTCAATACTTTATCTAAATGGTTCCATAATATATGCATCTGACGAAGTCAAAAATCACACGATTTATGTTTTTATTATTATTAAATGGATTTTCAGTGTGAAAAATATTTAATATCTTAGGGGCAATGAAGGAAAAGTTTTTTTTATATGTTTTATTTGGTTTTTGTACTGGACCGGGTTATATTTGGTTTTAACCAACTGGTTTTTTTCAAAAAATCAAATAAAAGTGGCCTAAATATAATTTTTTCCCTTGAAAAATATCATATTGGTTCATTATTAGCCAAAATTTTTCATTTTTTCCACATTTTATATTCTTGGGATACATTCTGATAGTATATCTTTAAATGGCAGGAGATGGTATAAGTGGTTCTTTTTCAAAAATTCTCATAAAAATGGTCTGAATATATGTATTTTTTCCATATGAAGTATCTTAGTTATTTAAAGTTATATACAGAGTCAAAATTTCTCATTCTTACATTTTCTAACCTTTGGCTAAATT